>NC_135543.1:70306322-70483822 GCF_045843805.1 Urocitellus parryii | reverse complement strand
CCTTAATCACTCTGCATAAAATCTGAAGTACTGTGGCCAGGTCCTCATCTTGTTCCTGTACCTGATCATCGTATCCTGCAGCAATAGCAGGATAGAGGCTGGCCCCGTGCCATTTTGCCCTTGTTCCTCTGGTTTTTATTAAAGCCAGGAGTAATTATTTTATCATACTGTTACTAGGCATTTTTCTCCAATTTTCTTAGTAAAAAAGTAAGTTTATTTTCTTTTTCTGTGTGTATCAATACAGCCTGGAGATTCTCTGTTGAGCCAGTATATACAATGTATGTAGAAGGGAATGCTGTTCTTTAGCAATTTGTTATTAACATAATGGTACCCTCTTGTAAGGAATAGCTTACCTCTTGTAAGCTGCTGTTCAGCTGTTTTTCATCACAACAGTTTGTTGAGTTTCTCCACTTTATTTGGATTTTAACCTAGTGCTAGAACAGCAGTGTTATAAATACTCTTCCTTTTGGCTTTTGCTCTAAGGTCCGTGGCACCTGGGACGTCTCCCTCTTGTAACTCCTGTCTCCTGCCTGCTGGCCCTAGCCCTCTCCTCTGGTGTGCATGTCAGTACCCAGGCTGCTTCTTTGGCAGTGACCCTGGTGTGAGCCTGTAGGAGAACTGAGGTACAGCCAGCCCGCAAACTTTGCTCAGGGATTTGTGTTTTGTTGTTTTTCTGATTTCCTTAAAACTTGATTGGAATGGGAGAATGCACTTTAAACTAGAGATAAAGTTTTAGCTGAACTTAAAGGATAATTAGTAATTTATTATGGCTTTTAGTTGTTTTTATTTTATTTCTATCTTTGAAAGATTTCACTATTTGGAGTTTCCACATAATTTATGGGCATTCCCGTTGAAATACTTGGATTTCTCTGTTTTACACAACAACACTAGTCTTCAGGCAAAACCCAAATTTAAAAATCACTTGACTGACACTGTCATTTCTCCTTAATCAGATTGTTTGTGTTTTTATAGAGCCTTGTAAAGAAGCTACATCATTTATTATATCTCCTTAAGGGTTGAAAGTAGACGCATGGTTTCCCGTGTTTTCGCCCTGCTCTCATTCTGGTTGCCCTTGGGGATGCTGGCCTGGAGGCTGCTGAAGGGTACCAGAGGCCTGCCTTACTGCTCTTTAAATAGCTACACTCTGTAATTGTGCGCTTTAATTATATTTTTAGGAGAATTTCAAAGCATTATTATCTTCTATGTCATACCTGGCTCATTTCCTGATACTGCACTCAAAATAGTGTCTGATGCTGATGGTTGGATAACGCATTGAGTCATCATTGCATCCTGTTGCTGTGGGAATAGCTTGTGCCCACTGGATTTGCAGTTCCTGTTTCATTCCTTTGTGCTCATGTACAACTGCCATTATGATATTCCTTCAGATCTTTAAACTGATAATCTGCCTTTCTAAAGGTGGGTTTTATTGTTTCCCCTGTGTTTATTAAGTACTCACAGGTAGAAGAAATATAAGATGTAAAAACAGGCATATCAGATAACTGTGAAAGTGGCATTCCCTTTGAGATGATGCATATTTTCCTGAAAAACAGGACAAATGTCTTGGGCTGGGGTGGGGGGAATAAGAATTATATATAGTTTTAAATTTATCAAGATGTGAAATAGCTAATATGGAATAATAAGTAAGCTATTTTACCTAAATAATTTTTGAGTAGGAAAATTTTATAGACAGCTTTCCACAATGCTAAAATATTAATTTTGAAAATCTCAAGTAGTTAACCTTTTCAGTGATTTGAAGATGCTGTGATTCCTCCTCCTCTCCTTGTTCTTCCTCTTTCTTTTTCTTATTACCTTTCTGGTTCCCTCCCTTCCTTTGTCCTTTCCTCCCTTCTGTTCTATCAGCCCTTTTTATTTTTTATTTTGAGATAAGACCTTGCTAAGTCTCCCAGGCTGGCATCCATCCTGCGACCTCATGCCTCACTCAGCCTCTGGAGTTACTGGCATTATAGTCTCTCTCATACCACGCCTCCACCCCCACCTTTTTCTGGTACGAGGACCCCAAATTTCTTGTCATTTTGCATTATATATTTCTTATAAATCGTAATGTTAATTTTTTTTATCCTTCATGAGAAACTTAGTTTCTCAAATTGTTAAGTATTAAATATTGGGGAAAAGGTTATATTCTCTAACATCAGAATCAAGAGCATCTGATCAGGAGCTGATTGATTTGAGCCCCTCCCAGGTCAGCCCCTTCACATTTTGTTTACTTCTCATGACCAGAGGCTGAGTGATCAGCTTGACCTTCAGCTCCTCTCCCCTCCCTAAAGATTTGAGGGGCTGGGGCTGAAAGTTCCAGCCATCTAATCCTGGCTTGGTCTTTTCTGTGATCAGCTCTCATGCTGAAGCTTTTCATCAGTTATCTTGCTGGCATACAAAGTATAGTCTTATCACTCCAAAGATTCCAATGGTTCTAGGAGCTGTGTGTTTAGAAACAGGTAGGGTGACCAGATACATATTCATTCCAGTGTCACTTTTCCAGAAGCTTCTTCATGAGTTCCTTCCCGACTTACCAGTGCATGGCATTCCATGCTTCAGAGAGAGAGCATTCATTCTCTACTGAGACACTCTCCAGCTTAGGAACACTTTGGGTTTTTTTATTTCTGAAGCTCCCTGTGACTGCATAAGTTCATATTGTTTTTTAAGGTATTAAAAACAAAATAATTAACAATTATAGAAAAGGAGATAAAATACCAAGTTTAAAGTAGTGGATGGGGAACAGGCAGTGAAAAACTTGGAGGTATATCCCAGTTTAAGAATGTTATTGAGTAGCCTTGATTTGACATCAGGTCTTTGTTTCAGATGGGCAGTGCAGTAGGGGATGGTTTGACAGAGAAGGGTGCCCAGAGTATCATGGAAACAAAGGGAGGGATATTTGAGTAGTGCTTTGAAAGACATGTAAGAACGTAAGGACTAGCTAGGTATTCTAGATGGAGGTACAACTCTTGCATAGGTGTGGATTCTTGAATGGGTGTAACTTCTAGAGGTGCTTCTGTTAGCTTGGGGTTGGAACACAGAGTATCTGTCTGAGGCTGGAGAAAAGATGAATAGGTAGACAATAGGTGCCTCTTGTTTACTTCATTTTATCTCAGAGATGGAATCAATAATTGTACAATCTTAGACAGGGGAAAAGCCCAGTAGAAATGTGGAATATGCATCAGAGGGTTAGGTAAAGAAATTCATTTTGAGGCTTCCTACTGGTGAGGAATGATGATACCCAAAACTCTAACAGAACGGGAGGGGACCTTGAAGATTAGCAAGCTGTTAGAAGACTCAAAACAGCTGGGCATATGGGCATTGAAAAGGAATCCAGGATGGCTTCTTGGATGACTTGGTGAGTGGGTCTGCTCCTAACTATGAGTTAGAATCTAGAAGTGTTGAAGAGTTGTCGTGGACATGAAAAAGTGTTTAGAAGTGGAGATGTCCAGTAGGCAGGTGGCTATACAGACATAGTATAGAAAGAAATTTGAGTTTGAGGTAGAGGAGTGTGGACTTCTTGGTATTACAGATAATAAAAGCTGGGTGGGAATGAGAACTCACGAGTAAAGCTTATACTGAGAAGGTACAGGACTGAGAATTAACCAGGAAGGATGTGGGACCCAGCAGGCAAATGGAGAAGGTAGTTCAAGGAGACAGTAATCAGGATTACTCTGATCTCTTAAAGGCTATATGTTTAATTGGGACTGAAGATTGTACACTGATTGTGGGACCTGGAGCAAACATCTTGGGGGCTTGGAGGTGTATGGGTATGGGTGACATGGACTTATTCTACTCTGCCCAGAAACTAGTTTGTAAAGGGAGATGAGCCCAAGGTAGGGCCTCAGGAAAGGTTTTGATGGGAGGGACATGAGATTGGAGAGGTTGAAGATTGAGGGAAACTACAAATAGATAAGCTCTGTAACCAGGTTCTTAGGAAGGAGGAAGTGTCATGAGCAAGTGACAAAGTCATTCTATTTCATTTGTAGGAGCTTAAGATGATTTTGGGGGAACCATTGAGATTAAGTTGCCATTTAATCACTTTATTGATTTTTTTCTTTTAAAGTTAAAATTCACTAGATATTGTTTGTACATTAAACTCATTTCCTGATTGTCGACACTGATAAATCTTTCTTTCCCCTGCTAAGTGTGCTAGAAAAGAACATTAGGTGTCTTCCCTGTGCAAAAGCCCTATGCATCTCTGCTCTTGCTAGAGTGTTCTGTCTTGGGTGGCAGCTGCACATGTGTGCTCTTTCTCTGCCTTTTCAGACTTTAGTCTCAGAGTAAGACTAGAAAATCTCTTGATGTGAGAATGGGTGAGATTCAGCATACTTCAAGTTTGGGGATTTTTTTTTTTTTTGTATTGTGGATTGATCATTGAGTATCGGCACATGTTAGGCAAGTGCTCTAACTGCTCAGCTACATCCCCAGTCCACAAATTCATGTTTTTGTTTTTGTTTTTTGGTACTGAGGCTTGAACTCAGGGGCGCTTGAGCACTGATCCATGTCCCCAGCCCTAATTTGTATTTTATTTAGAGACAGAGTCTCACTGAATTTCTTAGTGCCTTGCTTTTGCTGAGGCTGGCTTTGAACTTGCGATCCTCCTGTCTCAGCCTCCTGAGCCGCTGGGATTACAGGCGTGCACCACTGCACTGGGCAAATTCATATGTTTCTAAAGAAATAAAATGATTTGCCTCTCTTGGGGAATTTCATCTGTTAGCATACTAATGAAAGAGAGAGCTTTTAGGGAATAATGCCTCCCCACCTTATTTTGTGGTCCAGTGGTTAAACCCAGGGCTTTGCACATGTTGGTCAAGCATTCTACCACTGTGCTACATGGGATGGCATCTTCTAAAAACCTGTATTCTCTTTATATAATAAGATTAGCCAGCCTAACTTCACATTCCCATAGTCAGAAATAAAACTAATAGAAATTTTTCTGTTTTACAGAGTAATCAATGAATATAACCAGTCATTTTTTGACAAGTTATAGAAGTAAAAAGTCCCCCACTCCCAGCACTGGGGATAGAAGCCAGGGGCACTGTGCCATGAGCTATATCTATATCCTCAGCTCTTTTTTATTTTTTATCTCGATAAGGGGTCGCACTAAGTTGCCAGGCTGGCCTTGAAATTGTGATCCTCTTGCCTCAGCTCCCGAGTTGTTGGGATTATAGGCATCTGCCACTATGCCTAGCCAAATCTGTATATTGTAACTTACAAAAATCTCTATACAATAATATTCTTTCTCTAGACTCCAGAAGTGTAGTTTAGAGTTCTGTGAATGGTGGCTTTTTCCCAGTCATGTCTCTGGGCAAGCTTCCAAAGTCTCCTCCCCAGGAGGTGTGAGTTTGGGTGGAGCCCATTGAGCACCTGTCACTAAATGGTGGAGCTGCCACAGCAACTGGTTGGGCTTTTTCTTTCTTGTAGGGCATATATCATTTCTTTAAATGAGGTTGTCATTCTTAGCCTCAAAGTAGCCCTTAAATGATCATGAATTTGAGTTATGCGTGTCATTTCACCTTGAAATTTTTATGAACCAAACAACTTGTAAAAGACTATACTATAAAAAGTCATAGAACTATTAATTTGACCAAAAGCATTTATGAAAAATTCATTAATGTAGGAAGGTTTAAAGATGATTATTCTATATTCAAGTGGTGGAACACTATGCAATCATTAGATAAAAGGTTTTGAAGAATAATGATGGAGATGTAAATGGTTTGCTAAAGGTAAAATGGATATAGAATCTATATACAATATCCCATTTAAAAATGTATTCAAAAAAAATGGAATTACATAGTGAGATAATGAACTAATTGAAGAAGCATGACCTTTGTCATCCTGTTTCAGCTAATCTTCCAGTGCCAACGATTGCAGCAATAGATGGCCTTGCGCTAGGTGGTGGTCTTGAATTGGCTCTGGCCTGTGATATACGAGTAGCAGGTAGGTGGGAATTGATCCTATTAAAAATGTAATGTTCAAAAATGGATTTTGTATTTACTTTTGAGTTAATTCCAGTATTTTGTTCTGGTCCTGTTTTTGAGTGAGACATTTTAAAAGTCACCTGTTGGGCCTCGTGGTGCATTTAGAACCCCACTGAAGAAAGGGATCTTCTGTTATCTCTTGCTGTTTTATATGCTAGTATTTAGGTCAGACAGATGTGAGTTTGAACTGTAGGTCTTGTCCTTTTCAGATGAGTTCCCCCCCCCCCAAATGGGGGAAACCACTGTGGGAGTGCTTAGACCAAGTACTTAATAACTCTTAAGTGCAGTAATAATAACATAATCCCTTTGCAATTCATTCTATTCCTAAGTGGTTTTCTGAGTATGTAGAGATGGTTATGAAAATAATGAAGACAATTAGTGTTGACCAGTTACTGAGTGCTGCCCAGGTGCCTGGTACACACTTGACATATATTTAGTCACTCAGTGTGCCTAGCAACCCTGCAAGCACAGTGCTTTGGTGCAGGAAGACGCTGGGAACAGAAAGAGGGGAAGTAACAAGGCCAAAGGGGTGACTGAACTGGAATCACAGGCCACAGTTCTATTACCCCCCTGGAGTAAGTGTGAATACCAATCTTCTGTGTTGATTTTTCTGGACAATGTCTTCCAGAGGGTTTCAGCTCTAGCTGTTCCATGGGCTCTGGGACTGATCAGACAGCAGACAGCAGTCATTATTCTTCCCTTGGCTCCCATTGTCACCTGATATGGCTGCATATTAAAAGTAGAGTCAGTATAATTCATTTAAATAATTTGGATTGTGTCTTGAGACTAGTGGTTGCTTGTCCTTATATATGTTTTCCTTCTTTCTACTTTAAGTCCCTATATATTCTTTTAATGATGAAATCAGTTATTGTTTTATGGTGCTAGAGATCAGTTTGCTTTTCAATTGACAAGCTAAGGTATCTGGAATCCATTTTGAAAGAATGCAGGCTCTTGTAATTAGGATGTGAAAAATAGTCTAAGTACATTTGAATATGCACATTAAGAAATGATGAAGATGTTGTAAGGTACTTGTGAAAACAAACATAAAAAAAGGAATGCTTCCCAACTGTCAAACAATAAAACTATTTGTTGAAAGTAACTAGAGACATGGTCTTGAGAAGTTGCCATATCTGATATATTAAGCTGTTTGATCTAGGGGACAATTCAGGCAGCTAAAGAATTTGTGCTTGTCAGACACAGTCTCTCTCCTGATCCTGAATAATTACTGAGATCCAAGCCTTCAAGTAGTATTAGCTCTAATAATATAGTTACAGTTCTTGTCTTTTACCATCAAAAACGAATTCACTGCCAAGCAGTTTTTAACAGAAAATGTTGTGTTACTCTCCTTATATATAAGTAATTTAGAGTATTTTCTTGTTTCTCTAAGTATCTTTTGAAGTGATTAAAAAAAAAGTGAAACCAGTTAAATTAGTAAACAGTGTTCTAATGTATCTTAGTTTACTAACTCTTTCAAGTTGTGGTTTTTTAATGCTATGATGTGTATGTTTCTTAATTTTCTTTTTTCTTTTTAGCTTCCTCTGCAAAAATGGGCCTGGTTGAAACAAAGTTGGCAATTATTCCTGGTGGAGGTATGAGTTGTTCACTCCTGTCTCTCAGTATTCTTACTGTGTTCCCAGTTACAGTGTCTAAGGCAAAATTCTGTTCATGGAAAAGGCAGAGGAGACTACTGTATTGTTGGCTCTTTTAGTGAAAAATATGCTCCTTTTTAGCTGCAGATGGTGGTCATATACTGGCTATTACTTTCTTTTTGTGCTGTTTTCTTTGCTTTTCTATGTTATTTTAAGTTTTCAATTATTGTACAGTCTACATTGATATCACTGCTTGGATCTCTTTTGTTAAAGGACTACCTGGCAGTTTTGAAACTTTTTTATTGTTTTATTTTTTTTAGTATTTTTTGGATGTCGATGGGCCTTTATTTAGTTCATTTATTTATATGTGGTGCTGAGAATTGAACCCAGTGCCTCACACATGCTAGGCAAGTGCTCTACCACTGAGCCACAACCCCAGCTCCAGTTTTGAAACTTTTATTCATGCATTTAAATGTGTGTGCCCTAACTGAGAGCTTCCTACACACAGTCAGACCCTGAGTAGAAGAGGAGAGATGGCTTCTCTGTTGGTCATCTTTGTATCACTGGGACAAAATACCTGAGGTAGACATGTAGGAGGAGGACAGGTTTACCTTGGCTCATGGTTTTGGAAGTTTCAGTCCATGGTTGGTTCCATTGCTTTTGGGCCTGTGGTGAGAAATTACATGGCAGCTGGAAGGCAAAGAGGGAAAAAGGGGCCTAAGTTCCAAAACCACCTTTAATGGCATGCCCACAGTGACCCCCGCTTCCTCCTACCAGGCCCCACCAGCCAAGAAAACAAAGCTGGGGCCAGGCCTTGAATACATGGGCCTTTAGGGAACATTTCAGATCCAAATGAGCATCTTCCCAGGCTTTGGGCCATATTTTTTGTTTTTGTATAGCAGGACAAAGGTTGGGGTTAGTGGGTAGCCTGAATTTGGAGCTGAAGAGGTTTTGTTTCTTCTGTTCCCATGAAGAACATAGATGAGCTGCTGCTTTTGTGAGTGTCATATAAGAAAGCACCGTTTCAACATTGACAGTGAAATTTTGCATCATTTATAAATCTGATTTTTTTGCTATTGTGATTTAGAGAATTTGGAGATATTCCCATTTCATGATGTCCTTCTTTGAAACAGTTGTCTTCACTTAAGGATGTGTATGGTATAGTAACCTTCCTTGGTAACTTTCACATGTAAATGACAGCTTATCAGTGTTATGGATGAAATAACTGTACCGTGTAAAAATTAAATACAGTGTTGAACATGACAGATGTCTGCAGATGAATAGGTTTAAATTGTATGTTTAAAGAGTATGTGTCCTGGCTAGGGTAAAAAAATTAAAACATAAGGTAGGTAGAAATTTAAACTTAAGTTATAGTGAAATTGAAGACTACTCAGTTCATGCACGAGAGTATTCTATTTTGGTCATCCACAAAAATGCTATTTTTTAAGCCCAAAGCATTTAATATCTATCTGTTCTACCATGCCTACCTTGTCCATAGTAACTAATGAAAACACTAGAGAAGGGTTTGTAAGAGAATGAATCTATTTGAAAAAAATTACCAGATAACTAATTGTGAAATAAAATGAAATGGAGAAAAAGTGTGACATTGCACATTTTGGAATTTCTTTTAAGAAATAAACATTTAGGGGTAATTAGGATATAACTAATCCTAGAAACATAGTGGCTTGCATGGTGCATCCTCGTTCCTCCCCACAAGCTATGGCAATCTAGGAGCCTATAAATGTGACCTTATTTGGAAAGAGGATCATTAAAGATGTAATTAAAGGGTCTCAAAATGAGCATATCCTGTATTATCTGAGGGACTCTAAGGTTCAGTGAGAAAGTATCCTTACAAGAAAGAACAGGCAGAAGAGAAGATCACGTGAAGACAGGGGAATAATGCACGCATAAGCCAGGCAATGCCAAGGATAGTCTGCAGCCACCAAAGTGTGGGGGAGGGCACCATGGTACAGTTTCTCCTTCAGAAGGATCCAGCCTCACAGAGACCTTGATTTTGGATTTCTGCCCTCCAAAACTGAGAGAATAAATTTCTGTTGTTAATATGTGGTATTTTTTGTTACAGCACTCTTTGGAAACTGATACTGTCACTTTTCAGTGATATTAAAGTAATATGTTTAGACCAGGGTTAGTAAGTGGAAGAGATTGGGGATGGGAGGAAACTGAACTTGATAATTTGAATACTTACCATGCCTTGAAGATGAAGTGTTTTGTATTAAAACAACCAAAAGTTAAAACACTTCTATAATGAAAAAAAATGGATTGTACTTCAGAAATGAGGGTGAGCTTTATTGGCTTCCTTCCTTCTGTTGTGAATGCCTCATGAGTGGCAATGTGCTATGCCTTGTGAGTTCTAGAAATCAGAATTTCTCCCAGTGTACTTAAGTTCTTCAGCATTCTTTTCAAGTGGACCCATTAATTAGAATACTTTTTTTTTTTTTTTGGTAGATTTGAATGAATTTGTTCTTATGTTTTCTCATGAATGGGATTATTTTTCTAATTTTTAGTAAATAAATTTTATCATAAAAATTATAGTGCTTTAATATTTTCCCATTTATTTATAATAGCTGGTTCTGGCTGGGCACAATGGCACATGTCTGTTATCCCAGTGACTCGGGAGGCTGAGGTAGGAGGATTGTGAGTTCGGAGCCAGCCTCTGCAATGGGAGGCACTAAGCAACTCAGTCAGTCTCTGTCTCTAAATAAAATACAAAAAAGGGCTGGGTATGTGGCCCAGTGGTCGAGTGCCCCTGAGTTCAATTCCTGGTACCGTGCCCCGCCCCGTCCCCCGTCCCCCCCCCCCCCGCCGAAATAGCTGATTCTCCTTTTCTTTTTAAAAAAATTTATTTATTTTAATTATATATGTGTATGTGTGTGTGTGTGTGTGTGTGTGTGTGTATTATGACAGTAGAATGCATTTTGATTCATTGTACTGTTATAGTTAAAGCTTCATCACAGGGTTTCATAAACTGACTTTTAGATCACTCACGTATAATCAAATCAAGCCTTTATTGAAGCACACTGGTGGCGGCTGACCAGAACATAAAGCTGTTCCCCTGATCAGCCCCGCACAATTGCAAGGGCACTCCTTATAAGCCTGAAAACCGCAAAAGGGATGTTCAGGGGGTCTAGCCAATGCAAGCAAGCCAGGTTACAGAAGCGGGACAGTGCAGTCAAGCGGAGGGAAGCCTAACCAATCACAGTTAGCCCAGTCACCCCAGTTACAGAAACAGAGCCCCGTTACCCTAGTTACAGAAACAATGCCCCATTAGATAGTTTTGTGTTCTTAAAGGTTTCTTTTCTTTTTTTATTATTATTAGTTGTTCAAAACATTATAAACCTCTTGACATATCATATTTCATACATTTGATTCAAGCAGATTATGAACTCCCATTTTTACCCTGTATACAGATTGCAGATTCACATCGGTTCCACATCCACTGTTTTACACACTGCCATACTAGTGTCTGTTGTATTCTGCTGCCCTTCCTATCCTCTACTATCCCCCCTGCCCTCCCCTCCCCTCCCATCTTCTCTCTCTACCCCATCTAAAGGTTTCTATACAAAAGGAAAAGAACATCTTGCTCCAGTCATGACTCTTCTACTTGGCATGGTTGTTTTACAGGATGAAGTCATAAAACAAAATGGAGTCACATTTGCTCCTACTATCACATTCCCCACTGGTTTTAGTAGTTTTGATGTCAATCTTACACATCATTAGGCCTCAGTTGTTTTTTTTTTTTTTTTTCCATCTTATGTGTCTAAGGGACTGTACTGGGCTCGTAAGACCATAACTTTGACCTCACCTACATTCTTGTGTATATGGTTTAGGAGGTTTTTTTTAGAGGCAGGGTCCTACAGTAATACCAATCAGGAGAAGGACTAGGGGCCCAACTACGGCTGAAATGATGGTAGTCAACTAAGGGGACCATGAGAATAGGTTTTAGAACCAATTGCCTGAAGTTTCTAGTGTTTCCTCTCTTATCTTTAACCTGTTTCTCACAAGCGCCAAACTGTCCTTTATTATCCCAGAATGGTTTGCAGAGAAACAAGTTTCTCCTGGAGCCATACAAAGTCCTCCTTGTTTCAGAAAGAGACCATCTAGACCTCATCTGTTCTGTAAGACTCTTTCTGTCAGAGAGTCTAGTGAAGCCTCTAGTTTGGAGATTGACCTTTCTAGTTTTCCTAAATCTATATCTATTTGACAGCTGAGGGACTTCCCAAACCAGCCAGGAGGGGAACTAAAATGGGGGCAGCCAGTCTATGTTGATAAATCAGTGGGGCCTGGCCTTTTAATAAGCCCAGTTGTTCTTTTCCCTTTACTCCTTCAAAATAGTAGGTTCCATAGTTCAGAGTTATTGACAGGTTGGAGATTTAGGCAAGGAGTTCAAAGTGGGACCTGGGAAGCACAATCTTTGGTGAACAGGGAGTGTCCCACTTATAAGTTGGGTTGTGGAAGCAAGTGTCTCCTTATGGAAGATCACCCAGGGTGATCTTGGGAGTAGTTTCCCGAGTACATCTTCCTGAGCTAGACATATTGGCGAACATCTATGTTGACCATAATTTTTTTTTTTTCTCTAATATTAGGGACCTCCTACTGCTGTAAGGGAAAAGGGCGATGACCGTTCTTGCTACTTCCAGCTGAAAAGGGGCATTGTGCAGTGGATGAGCAGTTTGGAGTCCCATTTTAGAAACTGAATGGGTCAAGAAGTCCATGGTAAAAATCTGGCTTAGGAGCAACAGGATGTAAATTCACCTGGGGTGGGCACTTCTATGAGAGAAACAAAAAGACATGAGTGCTGAAGTAAGATTAATATAAAATAGCAGTTGTAGCATCTGGAACCTGTCCATGAATATCTTGAAAATGACAGAAATTAATAATTGTTTACCAGGAGGCAGAAGACCTGAGAAAATGTCCCTCATAACAAGGCCTAACAAAGCCTAATAAGGCACTTTTTTTTTTTTTTTAACGTTGTCAGAATTATCAGGAATGTAGACACAACATTTAGTTAAATTATTGTTAATGTCATCTGATTTTTGTAAAAATACCTTTTTGGCATAACCTCTGTGTTCAGTAAAGATCCTTTGTTACTTAGGACTAGATAATTATATTAATAAACACTGATTGTATCTTCCTGTGTAGGAGGTTAGGAAGATCTGTAGGCCTTAAACTGACTAAAAACTTCTGGCAATGTTTATTGGTAGTTATCAGGCATTTTTGCCTAAGAATTTCTCTTCTGTTGCCTCCAGTCTTACTTATTTTGGGGGATGCTAACACTAGTGTACATTTTAAGTTACATTAAAATAACTGTTGTTTCTTTTTAAATGTCCAGGAATGGCTGTGCTTTGGTTTTAACTGTTTTGCTAGGTGTTTAAGACCAAGCTGGTCAAACTGACCTTGTTCCTATCTATTGGTAAGAGTCAGCTGAGTTTCCTTGGAGGATATTTTTTGGGGAACTTGTTAGCCGCACTTTTGCTCTGTTAGTGTCATCTGCATTAGGATGGGTCAGGGTCTTGCTGACCATGTGGCTTCCCTTGGAAACATCAGGCATGTCTCCCTTTTTCAGTGACCCTCCTCTTTTGCAGCATGGACACTCATTGGCTTTCTGTTCTCCAGGGGTCTCATGAATCTCCCTTATCGGGAGGTTATGTGGCCCGGAGTTGCAAAGCTTTTCCCCTGTCCTGGGTTCAGGCTGAGTTAGAGGGCAAGAGCCAAATATTGGTTTCTTTGGCCCCTTTATTTTAACCTTAATATTTAAATTCGGCCTTAAACATCCAGCAAGTTAGTTTTACCCGTTTTAAAGTAAGAATGCTGGGCTTTAACTTTTACGTTTATAACTTTTACAGTTAATTTTTACATAACACAATATCCTTATTTTATTTATTAATTTATGTAATGCTGAAGATCTGCCTGAAGGAGAAGATGACACCTTAGCATCTACTGTATGATCCAATCACTCTACGCCAACAAGGCAGATTGCAGACCCAGAGACCCCATTAGATTTTGGCTATAAAACTCTCTTTTGCCAGGTCTTCCTCTCTTGCTCTCTCCTTTTTCTCTCACTTTCCCTGTCTCTCATTCTCCCTCTCACTTTTTTTTCCTTTCTTTTTCCTCTTCTCTCTCATATTCTCTCTCTCTCTCTCTCTCTCTCTCTCTCTCTCTCTCTCTCTCTCTCTCTCTCTGTCTTTCTCTCTCTTTTTTGTGTTAATCAGACACTGTCACAGTAAAGGTCTCTTAGTTGCTCTAAGTGTAGTGGTCACATTTTTTTTTTTTTAGTTATAATGAAAATACAAAGTGAAATTAACAATAGTAAAAACATATTTAGCTTGTATATAATTTTGAGCCTTGGCTGAGTTATACATTATATTTTTTATTTGAGATCACAGTAATTTTTCCAATAAAGTTAATTTTTGAATATAACTTTAAATTAACTGAAACGTGGCCTATTTTGACATGCTGTAAGGTGGGAGGCAGAGCCTTATCTCAGGTAAGACAGGGTTCTTCACAATCTTAGGTAAAATGTTTTAGTTTTAAAGTTGATCTTTGTCTCTCTTTTTAGATATAATTTTATAAAATTTACATATATTGTTTTCTGACTCTGTATGAATTTTAGTAGTACAATATGACATACATCTGAAACATTAATTAAGGAAAGGCTGAGAGCCCTTAACATTTTTTTCCAGGTGGAAAAGTGGCAAAATGTTTTAAATTATTAATCTTTAAAAAATTAGGCTCTCTTACTTTTTAAAATATCTTTAAATTTTTATATCTTATTGTAAAAGGTAACATAAGATTTGGTTACAAAACATCAAATTATATAAATAAATCTCCAATAAAATTTATTATCTTTATAAGTTTAAATTATCATTACAGACAATTTTAGTTTGGAGAATACTAGCTTGATAAAATGTTTCTTTAGACCTTTTTTACCTTAAAGACTTGTATACCTGAAAGATATGAACATATTTACCACATTTTTATTGATGTTTTTTATATTAACCAAGGTTAGCTTTTCAAGGAAAATCTAGACTCTGTAATGTAGGACAATACTTTAAAATAACAGTTGCTGTTTAGCCACAGATGTACAAACCTTAATTTCTCCAAGATTACTTGTTCTAGGGGATAAAACTTAACAGACACAATGTAACATTTTTAGAAGTCTTTATTATTTTAACATATAAATATATCAATTCATTATTATTTGTCTTTAGGGAACAACCTTGAATAGTTTTAACTATGTTACATATATAACCAACTTAGTTACATATAAACCTTTTAATATTTGTCTTTTATTTATAGACCTTTATATTACTTAATTAGACCCTTTTATTGTTTACTTACATGTATTATAATTATATTTTATCACATGAAGACTTTTTACCTGGAAACGTTTTTTATTAAATATATTTTTATATTTAGAACTTTTTAATAATTTTTAATCCATTGATCCTTTTTTTGTTTGTACCTTGAAATAAACCTTATAAATTTTTGAATTTAGATAAATTAATCTATTTTAATAAGATGAAATATTTGTTATTTACAGTACTTTAATTGAAATACAGTTGAAACCTCTTGACTCCTTGTATGTAGAATTATACCTGTTGGGACTTTGTAATTTACAGTAACCTTGTTTTTATAATAACACAAGATAATTTTAAATTTCCTTTTTAGTTTACCAATTTATGAAAACGCCAGCATTGTTTAAATATTTTACCTTCTGGAATTTAAGGAATTAAGAGTACTTGATATTATATTTGACAGTCAGCATTTTAACTTTGTAAACCAATTAGATGTCTCTAGCAAACACATCCATGATTCATTTCATATACGTTTAGATGTAATTTATGTATCTTTTTTTTAAAAAAACAAGATATCAGACAAGTGCATTAAATAGTATTAGTAATCTTTTTTGTTGTTGAATAAAAATCCTAGAGACGATGGATATCAAACACTTTATAGACATTAACATTTTAACGGCTGTTTAACCATCTAGAAACAAAACTGTGCAATAGTAACTTTAAAGACATTTGTACTTTTATCTATTTTCCCAATTTGAATTGACCCTTTTAAATCATATTAACCAAAAGTATTTGGATCCATTTTTTAAAAATTTTAATCTATGAGCTCATATGTCAATTTTTTGTACCAAATATATAGACATGGCAATACATAGAGTCAGACAGTACACGGGTGCACCCACACAAAGCAAACAGACACACAAAAGCCTTGTAGCTTATTTTTTTAAAACCTATTTGATTGAGAGTTAACCCTTGTAAATTGGCCTTAGAATAAAGCAGAGTGTAATCAGAAAAACGTATTAACCTATGCATATTGCATCAAAATTATGAGTTTAATAAATATAGAATTTTAAAAGTTTTCTGACCTTTTTCCTGAGGTTGTCCTGTTCATGAAAGCTGAAAAGAGTTGAGGGAACATAGACCAATGCCTGGTACCACCAAAAAAAATTTAGTGTGCTGATTTTAGTTCCTTTGAATAAATACCAAGGAGTTAGGTAGGTGGGTTTAATGGTAGTTCTATTCCTAGTCTTTTGAGGAATCTTCATACTTCTTTCCAAAGTGGTTGTGTAGTCCCACCAACAATGTACGAGAAACACCTTTATCCCCACGTTCTTGCCAGCATTTTTTTATTATTTGTATTTTTTATGATTGTCATTGTAATTGGAGTGAGATGAAATCTTTTTTTGGTGGGACAGGGGTACCAGAATTGAACTCAGGGGCACTTGACCATTGAGCCATATCCCCAGCCCTATTTTATATTTGATTTAGAGACAGGATCTCTCTGACATGTTTAGTACATAGCTCTTACTGGGGCTGACTTTGAACCCGCCATCCTCCTGCTTTAGCCTCCCCACCTGCTGGGATTACAGGTATACATGTGCCCCTGTGCCTGGTGCTTGAAATCTTAACATAGTTTTGATTTGCATTTCCCTGATATTTAGGGATATCGAATATTTTTTCATATCTTTGTTAACCATTTTTATTTCTTCTTTTTTGAAAATATATTTTATTTAGAGACAGGATCTCACTGAGTTGCTTAGGGCCTCACTGATTTGCTTAGGCTGGCTTTGAATTCATCCTCCTGCCTAAGCCTCCTGAGCCACTGGGGTTACAGGTGTACACCACCATGCCCAACTCTTATTTCTTCTTTTGAGATGTGTGTTTAGTTCTTTTGTCCATTTATTCAATGGGTTATTTGTTTTTTTGGTTTTAGACTTTTTGAGTTCTTTGTATATACTGGATTAATTGATCCCCTGTCTGGAGTAGCTGGCCGATTTTTCTCTCATTCTGTAAGCTCTCTGTCTTCATGCTCAATTATTTCCTTTGCCTTGCAGATGGATGCTGTCCCACTTGTGATTCTTGGTTTTATTATTTGAGATTTAGGAATCCTATTAAGGAATTTAGGTACTGGTGCCATTATGTCAGAGTGTTGAACCTATGTTTTCTTCTAGCATATGTAAAATTTTTGGTCTAAGTACTGTTTTGACCCACTTTGAGTTGAGTTTTGTGCAAGGCAAAAAGGATTCTTCTTTGTATGGATATCCAGTTTTCCTAGCACTATTTGTTAGAAAGACTTGAGTATCAGATGACTGTCCTTGTTTGGGTTTGTCTCTGTGTATTCTATTCTGTTCTGTTCTATTCTATTCTATTCTATTCTATTCTATTCTATTCTATTCTATTTTGTCTTCATGTCTGTTTTGATGCCAATAACATGCATTTTTGTTACTGTAGTTCTATAGTATAATTTGAGATCAAGTATTGTGATGACTCTAGCATTACTCTTGCTTAGTATTTCATTGGTTTTGAGGGTCTTTTTTTTTTCTTCTTAAATGAACTTTTAAGGACTTTCTTTCCTAGTTCTGTGAAGAATGTCGTGTTTTGATGGGGATTGCATTAAATCTACATATTGCTTTTTGTAGTATGGCCATTTATTGACAATATTAATTCTGCCTATCCAAGAATATGGAAGGTCTTTCCATTTTCTTTTTCAGTTTCTTTCTTTAGTGTTCTGTAGTTTTCATTATAGTGGTCTTTTACCTCCTTGATTAGATTTATTCTTAAATATTTTTTTTTTTTTGAGGTTATTGTGAATGGGATAGTTTTCCTGATTTCTGTCTCAGTTGGCTCATTATTTGAGTATAGGAAAGCTGTTGATTTAATTTAACTTCTTTTCCTATTTATAATCCCATTAATTTCCTTTTTGCCTGATTGTCCTAGTTAGGGTTTCAAGGAACTAAATTGAATTGGAGTGGTGAGAGTGGACATCCTTGCCTTGTTCTTGATTTTAGAAGAAATGCTTTTGGTTTTTATTCATTCGGTATTATTCTGGATTGGATTTGTCATAGATAGCCTTTATAAGTTTATGGTAAGTTTCTTTTGTTCATAGTTTCTCCAGCATTTTTAGCATGAAAAAGTGCTAGATTTTGCCAAAGACTTTTTTCTGCATCTATTGAGATGATTGTATGATTCTTGCCCTTAGTTCTATTTATATGGTGAATTACATGTATTGATTTGGATATGTTGAACCAAACTTGCATTCCTCAGTGAAACTCATTGGATCATGGTGTACTAGTATCTTCCTAATGTATTTTTGAGTGAGGTTTGCTAATATTTAAATTAGGGATTTTTGCATCTGTTTTCCTCAGGGGTATTGGTCTTTAGTTGTTTATCTAGACATTGGTTAGGATCTTCCAGATTTTCCAGTTTATTGGAGTATATATCTTTAAAATGATTTCTAATGATCCTCTGGATTTCAGAATTATGTGTGTTGATGTCTTCTTTTTCATTTCTTATTTTGTTGATTTGGGTGTTGTCTGTGGTTAGTTTATCAATCTTGTTATCTTTTCAAAGAACCATCTCCTTGTTTCCTTTGTCCTTTGTATGTTTTTCCCTTAATTTCATTAATTTTGGCTCCGACCTTATTATTTCCTGTTTTCTATTGATTTTGAAATTAGTTTCTTCTTTTCTAGAGCCTTGAGGGGTAACATTAGATTGTCATTTTGGGATCTTTCTGATTTCTTAAATGTTGGCACTCAGTGCTATAAACTTTCCTCTTAGAAATGTCTTCATACTTTCACAGAGATTTTGTTGTGTTGTATCTCTATTTTTATTTGTTTCTAAGGATTTATTTTATTTCTCCTGATATTTTCCATTACTCATTTCTCACTCCAAGTGTATTAATTAATCTCCATGTTAGAATAGTTTCTGCTTTTTATCTTGTTATTGAGCTCTAATACATTCCACTATGATCTTACAAGATACCAGAGAGTATCTCCCGGCCCCGCCCCCTTTTCAAAAAAATATCTTGTTTTGTGTCCTAAAATATGAGCTGTTTTAGAGAAGGTTTCACATGCAGCTGAGAAGAAAGAAAGTAAATTTGGTTTTTGATGGATGAAATATTCGATAGATGTCTGTTAGATCCATTTAATTAGTAGTATTTTTAGTTCTGTAGAGTCTTTACTTAGTTTATGTCTGGTTGACTTCTGTGTTGGTGAGATAGGTGTGTTGAAGTCACCCAGTGTTTTTGTACTGGGGTCTATTTGATTCTTTATATTGAGAAAGTTTTATTCTATATACATAGATGAGTGTACACATTTGCAGTCATTATATCCTGTTTGATAATTCCCTAAACTAGTATGATGTGACCTTCCTTGTCTATTCTGATTAATTTTGGCTTGAAGTCTCTTTGTGAGAGATTAGAATAGTTACTGCTGCTTGCTTTTGGTTTCCATTTGCATAGTATATCTTTTCCCATCATTTGTTTTACCTTTATCCTGTGAATGTCTTTGGTTGTAATGTGAGTCTCTTATAAAAAAATGTGTGATTGAGTCTTATTTTTTAATCGTTTGTGCCAGTCTGTCTTTTGACTGCATATCTTAGACCATTTACATTCAGTGTTATTATAGAGAGATGTTTTTTTGTTCCCTGCTGTTTTGAGTTGTTTCTAATGCTTAATTTAAACTTAATTCTTCTGTAATTGGTTATTATTCTAGTGAGAAATTTTCATATACTGGCTCTCATATTTATTTTTCTTCTGCATGAAATATTTCATTGGGTATGTTTTATAATCCTGACTTAGTGGTTATGAATTCTTTCATTTTCTGATCACCATGGAACATTTTCATTGTAATTTCAGTTTTGAAGAATAGTTTTGCTGGATAATAGTTTTGGTTGGTACCTGTTATCTTTAAGGGCTGAGTATACATTATTTCAAGTCCTCTGGGCTTCTAGATTCGGGGCTGAGAAATCAGTGGAGAGTCTGAATTGACTTCTGAATGTGACCTGCTGTTTTTCTGATGTGGCTTTTAAAATTCTATCTTTGTTGAGTATATTATGCATTTTAAATATGATGTGTTTTGGAGAGGATCCTTTTTTATCTTGCCTGTTTGGAGTTCTAGTGTCTTTTGGAAAATCTTCTGATTGTTTCATTAAAAAGTTTTGTATTTCTTGGCGGGTGCACTGGCACATGCCTGTAATCCCAGCAGCTGGGGAGGCTAAAGTGGGAGGATCACAGATTCAAAGCAACTTAGTAAGGTACCAAGCAACTCAGTGAGACCCTGTCTCTAAATGAAATCCAAAATTGGGCTGGAGATGTGGCTCAGTGGTCGAGTGCCCCTGAGTTCATCTCCAGATACTGATGCCCCCCACCCCCCAGAAAAGTTTTGTATTTCTTCAGTTTGCATTTCAGTGTCTTCTACTATGCCAGTGATTCTTAGATTTGGCCTCCAAATGTTATCCCTGATTTCTTTAATATTCCTTACATGGTCTTTAAACATCTTTTCTTTATTGTCAGTTTTATTTTCAGTATTATATACTTTGTTTTCAGGGCCTAAGAGTCTGTCTTCTCTGTGGTCTAATCTGTTGGGGATGTTTCCAGTTGAATTTTAATTTGATTTATTGACTCTTTTATTTCCAAGATTTGTGTTTTGTTTTTCAGAGTCTCTCTTTATTGAAATGATCTTTCACTTCCTGTATTTTCTCTCTAAGCTCATTTCTTTCATCTTTTAGTTCATTGAACACTTTAATTATGAACTTTCTAAATTCTTCATACAATGTTTCTTCCACTGTGGTGTCAGGAGATCATTGATTGAAGTGTTACGGGCTGTTTAATGTGGTTTGTTTTCTTGTTTTTTCATATTGTTTGTATGTCTCCCCACCTACTTGGGTGGTTATCTCTTCTACTTCTAGGTGCGGAATTGTTGAGTGTGCTTCTTTCTCTTAAGTGTCCCAAGATGAGTGAATATCCAAGTATTGATATACCCACTCAGTATGTATCTTCTGTGCCCACTATCAGCACCACTTTGAAAAAAGATACTAAACCTTATTAACTACAACCACTTCCAAGCAAAGCTATACACCAATAAACCTTAAGGCGGAGGTGGGGAATTAAAACTTACTGAACCATAGTTCCTCTAATCCAATTAAAATTGTTGTAATGTTCTTGAATAGGTTGAACAGTTATTAAAGCAACAAATTGCTTAATTAGTAATTAAATTAAATTCATTATTATGGTAATAAAATTACTATTACAGACATGGAGTAGTGCTTGAAAGAGGAAGAAGAGAAAATGTGGGCAAAGAAAAAAGAAAAAAATAGAAAAAATACAATAAGAAAAAGAAAACTAAATAGGAGGAGATTGCGACAGTTGCAGGCAGTACTGGAGGGAATGGAGGAGTAAGAGGAGCAGTTATAAACTTGAGCTAGGAAAAGAAAGAATGATTCCAGTAAATGCTTTAAAACCTGATAAGAAATACAATCAATTGGGTCAAGGGCAGCAGTATGAATAATAAGGGAAACTCTATGAATTCAATATGTAAAGTAATATCTCTAAGATCAAAATTGGTGTTAGAGTTGCTTTTGATATTCCCTGCCAAAGTGGGAGTTACTTATTCATGTCTTCCTGATTTGGATTTTATCAGAATTTGGAACCTTTACAAGATTCCCACCACTCCACAGCTTTACTTCTAAGTTTCCCACGGTGCGGAGGTTTTGATCATACCAGCCCTCCTCTGATATAGTTGGAGGAACCCCCCTCCTGTCTTTGGTGTGTGCAGGTACCTACTGGTTTTCTGTTGGCTTGGAGGAGATGGTCTCTAATTGTCTGTAACTTAACATCTAGGTTACTCCCTGTTAGGGGATACAGTTTTGCATGCCCTTCTGAAAAAAAACTTTGGGTATCCAGGGCTGTCATAGCTAATGTGTGTGCCCTCACATACATTTCAGATGTATGGGGTATAGTGGTCTAAGGTAGAGAACTGTATTCTGGTTGATGTGCTGGATGGCTTGTCAGGGGGTGTAGGACTTCTTCCTTCTCTAGCATGTGCAAGTTGCAGGTCAGTGGGCTTATATCTGGGTGCACTGTATGTTGGCTCGTGTCTGTGGGTGCTCCTCTGTGAATCTCTTTGTGAGGATTGGGTTGATGTTCTCTGCTGGCTGCTTGGGCTTATCCTCAGAAAATGCCTGTTGTGGGTCTGTGCTTTCTTTGGTCAGCTGTTCTTTCACTGCTTATTTCTGGACTGTTGTGGAGTCGAGGGTTTCTGCCTAGATATCCCCTTTGCTACCACCTTAATTTTTGACAAGTAAAAATTATATACAATACACTATATTTATATAAACATACACTGATATATGCTAATTTTGTCACACCATATGCTGTAGTGTGCATGTAGTAATGAGAATAATTAGAATCTCTCTTGGCAATTTTTATGGATGCAATATATTATTTCAACTGTAATTACTACAGAGTACAATGGATCTCTTGGATCTGTTCTCCTATCTAACTGAACTTTTTAAACTTTAGCCACCATCTCCACATTTCCCCCACCTGCGTTCTAATTTCTTTTGAGTTTAGCAGATTATCTCATAAAGTTTGCACATTCTGAATTTCACTCAGTATTTCCTCATAGTTAGGTTTAAGTTAAAATGTTTTCTGGAGGCTACCAAATGGGTGATGCTCTATGTTGTATTGGTATTTTATTATATAGCACTAAATATTAGGTTCTCCCACTTCTGGTGATGATAACTTTGGTCACTTGATTAAGGTAGTGAATAACTGTGGGTATAATTTTAGCATTCTCTTAGAAACCTTACACACACACACACAGTATAGCACACTCAGGTTTCATGGAACCAAAAAAAGAGCCTCCCCCAGTTTTGTCTCATTTTCTGCTCCCCAGGGGGAAGGGCTGGGGACGTCACTGTGCGTCATTGTTTGCTGTTTAGCAGTAAGGCAGTCTCTTGGCATCTTTTCCAGGAACTCTATTTTAAGGTGTGTCTATGAAGTAATGATGGATTTTTAAATCCTGTGTGTGTTGTCCTGAACACAGTAGTCATTTTGGAAAGGGTTGTTTATAACCTTTGTTGAAATTCTCTTAGAATTTACATCAGAATCCGAGCTTATCTTTTGAATATCCTCAGCTATGACTCATCTTTATCCTGTGAGGGTGAATTTGATTTTCATAAATAGCAAAAGATCTTTCTGTGCCAAATCTGATGAAGAAGGTCATACTGTTTCAGGAAGAAGAAAAATATAACAACAAAAATAAGACTAATTTTCTTAAGAGGCTTGAGAACGTCACACATTTTACCAGTGTTATGAACAATGGACAGCATTGTTGGACCTTGTGTAGTGCTTCCTGAGGTGACTTCCTTAAAATCTAGCACTCATCCGCCTTTCTGAAGTCTTTGGTGTTTTGATCAATATACCTCAAACATAAGCATACACACTGCAAAGCCTCGTTTCTTTGTATGTTAAATTGCAATTCAGTGACCACCTCCTTATATTTAATGAGGGTGTTTGGGTAGTAATTGTTGACTTTCCACTTTGTTAGTGGCTGTGGAGGAAAGATATGTAGAACTCAGCCATTGCCCCTTGGAATTGACTTTCTGAAACCTAGTAGGAGAGTTTGAACATGCGTACAGTATCTTAACTGCCCTATTCAATAAAGTCTGTAATCAAACAATTTAAAACTGTGTATCTTGAGTTTAGAGAAAATAGTATGAGTTCTGTCCGGCATCATGAAACAAGAATAAGTCTCAGTTGGCCAAGCCTACAAGGTAGTTCTCTGGCCACCCTTCTGACCTCAGTCCTGCAATTGCTCCCCTTGTTCACACACCGTGTTTCAAACGTATTATTCACTTAGCAAACATTTGTTGAGCCCTGCAGTGATGTAGACATTGGAGAGGTAGCTGTGAACAAACAAGATCCTGCCACTGTGCACCTACCTGCTAGCACAGGAACAGTAGGCACAGCAGATGGCAGGTTGTGTCTTATGGCCGAAGTGCAAAGTTCTGTAGAACAAGAGAGGAGAGGGCAGCTGACGGTGGTGGAGGCATACACCGTAAAACAAGGGTTCAGGGGATGCCTCACTGGGAAGGTAATATGGGAGTTAAGATAAATGCCTTCAACAAATTAATCATACGGATCTTGGCAAAAGCATTGCTACAGAGATAAAACCCAGTCCAAAGGGCTTAGGTGGGAGAGTGTGCTGTGAGTATTCACTGCATCCCCACAGCCATGGTAGGGAGGCAGAGGAGGAGTGTAGTGTTGGTGCTGTCAAAGAAGCAGTGGGGAGGAGGGAAAGATCATAGCGGTGTTTGTTACAGTACTGTCCCTTTAACCTCAGTGTGAAGGGGATGCACGTGGATTGTCAACAAAAGTGCAACATGCTCTTTAAAGTTTTAAAGCTTCACTGTGATCACTGTGCTAGAAGGGGGCAATAACAGGGCAGGTTAGAAGGAGGACGCCTGTTCCTGCTAGAATCTGTGTGTGATGTGGGCTGGGAACGGCTTGTTCTTGTGAACATAGGGATGTCATTGGACTCTGGGTGTCCCTCAAAGTTGGAGTAAAGGGAGTGTCTTGACAGATTGGATGGGAGCATAAACAAAAGAGAGATGCAGGAATGGCTCCAGGGATTCCGACTGCAGGAACTGAAAAGGAAGTTTCCTTCTACCAAGACACAGAAAGTCAGATTTGGAAGATTGTTTCACAGGTTCTTGGTTAAAAATCACCGTTGAATATCTAAGTGTAGTATTAGTCAAGCAGACCGTTATACTAATGCTAGTCTGGGCTGAAAATAAAAATGTGGAATTCATTTAGCATTTACTGACCTGGTCCAAAGGCATGCTGAAACTTACAAATGGACTTTGGTACAGACAGAGAAAACTCTCTTTAATTCAGGCTTGATGCATGGGGAAATACTTTCCTTAGAAGGTTCGCAGTTGCTGTGAGGAACCAAAACACCAAAAATTCCGAGGGAAGGCAACCATCTTCTTTAATCCAAAGAGCTGTGATCTCAAGAGGGTGAGACAAGTACCTATTGCTTTTTCTTTGTGGGTTTTCTTTCTACCCCTTGACCTTTGGCACTGGCATAGTCATTGGAAGTCCAAGACAAAATAATGTAAATATAGCCCCAGTGTTCTGGCCAGAGGGCCCCCAAAGCAGGGCATCCCAGAGCACTGCACAGCACCAGAGAGATGATGAATAGAAGAGTCAGCAAAAATAAGTCTACAGCGTTGTTTTGTGAACAACGTTCACTCCTGAGCTGTGCCCGTGTCTCTGCTAGTAGATGAGGCACTTTAAAGACTGCACCAGAAGTCAGACCACTGCACACTCATGTATTATTAGTGAAAGGGTAGATCTGTTGATCTGTCCCTCTTCCCCACAGCAGAATCTAGAAGTAGATCCATAGGAGCGTGGTCAGTTGATATTTGACAGGTACAGAGGGGCTTCAGGGGAGCAATTATGATATTAGAAAAATTGGGCAGCTACATGCAGAAGAATAATAAAAAGGAATCTTGATTTAAACATCAAACTTGTCCAAACACCAGCTCAAAATAGATCATAAATGTAATACTATACAATTTTTCAATCTTTGTGGAGTCACGGATTGACTCTTGTTCCCCAGTGTGTGAGACCAAGGGATGTGGTCTATTAGTAGGAACTCAGTATTACTGAATGAATGTATTTCTTCCCCTGAAGATGGCAGTGAACTTCAGAGTGGGTCTATAAAATACACTGCAGCATTAATATCATAGGAATAAGTTATTTAACTGCCAGTTTTCTTTGTAAAAAGTAGCTTTATTATTTTATATGTCCAAATTATATAATAAAATAATTGATGATTTTGATTCAGTTGCTTTTTATAATCTCAAATTGATGTGTCTGTTATTCTCATTTTAATTTTTTTTTGTTTTTAATAACTAGCATGTTGTGTTTTTAAAAAGAAGAATATTCATTTTTTGAGGTGCATGTTACTTTCCTTTTGGCCAACTGTGATTAAGATAGCTTTATTTGCATTTTAATAGTCTGTAATGTTTGTTTTATGTATCATGCTAAATAGATGGTCTCAAGAATCACTTGAAGCACTGTAGAAAGCAGATGTCAAAAACCTGTCCTTGGTGGGCCTCGTGGTGCATGCTTGTAATCCCAGTGGCTCAGGAGGCTGAGGCAGGAGAATCGTGAGTATCAAGCCAGTCTCAGCAGCTTAGCAAGACCCTGTCATGAAATTAAAAATAAAAAGGTCTGGGAATATTAAGTGCCCCTGGGTTCAATCCCCAGTACCAAACAAACAAACCAACAAATAAAACTACCCTTGTCTCAGAGTAAGTAAATAAAATATGTGGAAAGTTAATGAAAGACAGTAAATTAGTTTTCCCTGTAAATTAGGAAGTGTGGAAGTTCATTTCTCTCATCCTTTAAAAATAAAATTGAATTCTCTTTTCCCACGTCATCCATTTGGTGACTGATGTTTTGACTCTGCAGTGCCTGTAATGTGAGAAGGGGCGTGAGCTGTTCAGTCCTAGAGGCATGTTTTGGTGTGTGCCCATGGGTGTTTCATCTGAGAACTTCTGTGCCTGGCCTCCTGATGACAGGAACTCTCATTTGGAAATTAAGAGTCCTTTTCTTTCACTTATAGAAATCACACGCACCTATCGGCTAAGCTTTTCCCCACCTGTGAAGCACAGTAGGCACTCACCGCGGAACCTTCCCAGTGAGGTGCTCTGGGCTGGAGTCCTGACTGTCACAAAATCGTATGTCTTTAAGCAGATTACTTTTCCCTTTCCCACTGCTGCTTCTGTAAAACAAAGCTAATAATAGTGCTCATAGAGTCGTGAGAACTGACTAGGACAGACATGTAAACTGCCTGTAACAGTAGCTGGCACATTGTAAAGATTAGCACTTGTTAGTTCCTAATTGGTGCTAGCTGTAATTTTTTTTCTTTTCAAATGCCTTTAACAAGTTATAAAGCTTTCCTGAGCTTTCCTGTGTACTTGTAAAGCTTTAAGGAGGTATGGTTGACATACAATTAACCACATGTTTTAGCATACAATTTGGTACTAAATGTTTTGATATATACACATGATACTATGTCTTTTGACATGTATACATCCATGAAATCATAGCCACAGTCAAAATAAAGAACATATCCACCCCCCCCCCCGCTGAAATTTTGTTATGAAACTACCAAACTACTTCTTGTCACAATACATTAGTTTTCATTTTCTAGAATTCTGTGTGATTATCATACATTGTGTGATCTTTTATTTGCCTGACTTCTTTCTCTTGAAATACTAATTTCTTCCCATTGCTGAATGGTATTGCATCTTACGGGTATGCCACAGTCTGTCTCCTCACGCATGGATAGGCATCTAGCTTATTTTCAGTTTTGGCTGTTATGAATAGTGCTGCTGGGAACAGGATATGTACGAGCCTTCGTAGGGATGTATGCTTTCAGTTACGAAGGGCCAGTGCCTAGGACCGAAACGGTTCTGCGTGGTCGGTGTGTGTTTGTACTTTTAATATACTACCAGTCTGGAGGTACATGCTGTGTTGGTGTTGGCAGCATGTGAGGATCTCGCTGGCAGCAAGGGAAGTCGGAGTTTCTTCACACATCCCTGCGGTTGCTGGGTGAGGTCAGTCTTTTTGATTTTAGTCTTTCTCATCGGAGGAGGGTATCTCACTGTGGTTGTAATTTGCATTTCGTTAATGTCTGATGGTATTGAGCTTCCTTTCTGTCATCTGTATTTCTTCTCTGGTGACATAGCTACTCAGATGTTTAACTTGTTTATTGGGTTGTTTCAATTTTGAGTTTTGAGCTTCCTTATTTTGAGCATTATAAATACAAGTCCTTTATTCAGTATATGCTTCATAAATGTTTTCTTTCCATCTGTGACTTTATTCTCTTAACTATGTCTTTCAAACAGCAAAAGATGTTGATTTTGACAGAGTCTAGTTTATCAGTTTGTTCTTTCACACATTATGTTTTTGGTGTGATTTCTCAGAAATTCTTGCCTAAAGTCACAAATATTTTTCTCCTATTTTTTTTAGAACTTTTCTTGATTTGATTTAAACTTATATCTCTGATCCATTTTTATTCAGTTTTTGTCTATGGTGTGAGGTATGGATTAATATTCTTTGTGCATAAGGACACTGCTTGTTCCAGCATCATTTGTTGTACCTTTGTTTAAAAAAAATGAAGTGTTTTTATATGTGTGGTTTATCGCTGGACAGTTCTGTGTTGAGTACTGTAGCATTATAATCTTGAAATCAGGTAGTATTAGTTTTTCTACTTATTTGTCAAAGTTGTTTTATCTAATCTGGATCCTTCGTGTTTCTGTATGAATTTTGGAACCAGCATGTCAATTTCTACAAAATCCTGCTGGAATTTTGATTGCGGTTACATTCAGTCTTTGGATCAGTTTGTGGAGACTTGATATCTTCCTGACTTTTTAGAACCACAGTGTCTATTTTTGTTAGATCTTCTCAGCATTTTTTAATGTTCAGTTCTCGTCTGGCAGAATGTTCTGTAAATACAAATTAAGTTGGTTGACAGCGTTATTCAGATTTTCTATGCCTTTCCTGGTTTTCTTTCCACTTATTCTGACAATTGTTGAGAGATCAGAATTTGAATTTCCAACTGTAATTGTAAACTCCTCACCTTTCTCTTTGTAGTTCTGTTGTATTTGCCATATGTATTTTGAAGTTCTGTTAAGAGCACATTTAGTTTGCTCACATCTCTTGGTGAATTGACCTTTGTATTATTTTTAAAATCATCTTTTTTTTCCCCCTTAGTAATGTTCTTTGCTTTGAAAATCGGTGTCTGATATTCATATGGCCTCTGCAGTGTACGTTTGACTAGGATGGCCGGATGCAGCCCTTTCTAGTTCATTTCTGGGCTCTCCTCCCTATATTCTTAGTCTGTGTGTGTTTGTTAGTCAGCATACTGGTGAGCCTTGTTTTTTAATCCTATCTCACAACCACTGCCTTTTATTTGGGAGATTCAAGTCATTTAAGTTTAATTTAATTATTCACATTGTTGTTTAAATTTCTCATTTTCTTATTTTTTTCTATTCCGTCTGTTTTTGTTCCTGTTTTCTTTTTGCTGTCATTTGGATTAATCAAATATTTTTATGATGCTGTGTTATCTTCATTGGTTTTTATACTATTCGTTTTTATTTTGCTATTTTTTATTGTTTTAGGGTATTTACTGTACATCTTTAATTATGACAGTCTGCCATCAAGTGATAAACCATTTCATATGATAGTAAGTATTTCGTTTTTTTCTCTGACCTTTATGTTACTGTTTTTTTGCATTTGACTTACATGTACACTGCACCGTTATACCTTTGTTTGCATAGTTAATTATTCTTGAGACATTTAAGTAATTAGGAAAAGTCTTATATTTTTACCTACATAATTATTGCCAGGTCTTTTTATTTCTCTGGGTAGACCATATTTCCCTCTGTTAACTTCTTTTCGGAAGTGTATGTTTTCTGGTGATAAACTTAGTGTTCTTTCTTTTTTTTTTTTTTTTTTTGATACTGGGGATTGAATCTGGGTGCTTCACCACTGAGCTGTATCCTAGCCCTTGAGAGAAAGACTCATTACTTTGCCCAGGCTGGCCTTGAACTTGTAATCCTCCTGCCTCAGCCTCCTGAGTAGCTGGGATTACAGGTGTGCACTACTGTGCCTGGCTTAGACTCAGCTTTTGAATGTCTGAAAAAGTTTTTGTTTTACCTCTGTATTTGAAAATCTTTTTGCTAGATATGGAATTCTAGGTTGTCATTTGTTTTTCCTTTAGTTTTAAAGATGTTCTGTTGTCTTCTTTGTTGCATGGTATTTCCTGACAAGAAATCTTCTGTCCTCCTCTTCCTTGTTCTATGTATATAACAGGCTTTTCTCTGTAACTGCTTTTAAGGTTTTAGTTCTCACTGGTTTTGAGCAATCTGAATCACAGTGGGCTTTGGTGTGGTGTTGCCGTGTTTCTTTTGCCTGGTGTTCATAGAGCTTCCTGAATCTCTGCTGCCTCTGTTGGTTCCCCTGGCCTCAGCAGCTTGCTGACACACTCAGTGGTTCAGTGCTCTGCTGAATCCTCAGGATTTCTAGAGTTTTATTCATCCCTGCCCTGCACACTCCTGTCACGTGGATCTCTTCTGACTCTCAGCTTCTTCTGAAGTGAAAAGGTCCACTGGCTTAGCTTAGTTTTTTCTTCTCTGGGTCCTGTCCTGGAAGCTCTCCACATCTCGAGGGGCAGACACTCACAGGGCTCACCTTGTTTTCTGCCTTTCAGGGGCCTTTCGGCTGCCCTTTGTTGCCTCAGAGTCCTGAAACCTGTTGTCCGGTTTTTCAGGCAGGAAGGTGAATCCAGCCTTTGCCACCCCATCTCCGCTAGAAGAGCAAGTGCTGTGGTTTCTTAACTGAATAAAGACACTTTACTTGAGTTGCATTTTCTTTCCCAGCTGACCACTTAGACTTACTACTGTTAAGTGGTAACATTGTTGTTGTTATTATTATTATTAAGACCAGGTACTACTTTCAGTGTCACAAAGGTGAAATTAAATTTAAGAGTGATAATCTTAACAGGAATTTGATATGAGTAAAGCACCACCTTTCCTTTGAAACAGACTTTTCAGCTTTTACAGTTGTCACTCAGAAGTGAGTACCATCTGTCAAAATTACAGAGAGATATAGAGAGATGGAAATGGATCAGTGTTCCGGTTTCATGTCTGTAAATTGGATTTTATAAAATGGGCTTTTTGCTACCTATATGATTATGCTGTGAAATTAGAATGTATTTTTATATTCAAGTATCCTACCTTCCCTTTTGTTTATATTTTCATGTGAAGTTGGAACTTTGCAAATTGTGCTTGGACCTTGTGGTTACTAAACATGGAAACCTTCAGTGGCCACTCTGTAACAGTAGTTGCTTCTTTTCTTTTCCTGCGCTTCTTTCCTTTGACTTATGCCTTTTCCTCTCTTTCCTGACACCTTTCCATTTGGAATGTACCTACTCCATCTACCGTGTCCCCTCCAGTGGGGTAATATTGAGCAACCCACTCCTAGAGCCGAAGTTCTTTTGCCAGCTATGATAACTTTAGTAAGGAAGCAATGGTGTTACTGTAAAAATCACTCCTAGAGAATTTGAATGCACAAGTAAGGTTGCTATTTTCTTTTAAAATGAAAATATATAAACAATAGAAGTATATATCAGAAATGGAAGATTATTTGGGAAAATTTAAAAATTTAATCAGTAATTGAGGGATTTCTTAAAACCAGTTGACTGTGTTGCCTTATGTAACTTTATTTTGATTCATATTGTAAGGAAATATTAAACCCAATAAGTAGTAATTATTAATGTTTTGAAACTTGTCATTTAAAAATTTTTTAAAATTTGTCCACTGGTATATTAAGACATATAAACATGAATTTTCTCCTGAAATACAATTATATTATAATTCCCTTCTGCAATTTGATGTTTTTGATAATAATGATACATTTTAGAAATTCCTCCTTCCTGTTTTACTTGTAACTAATGGAAAACTTTTAGTGCTTCAACATGAAATCTTCTGGTTTTCAGTTTGATATATGCTTCCTTAATTCCTTAATTGTTAATGAAATATGACATATTGATAATGTTAAAATTTTGATACCTGAATTCCTTAGATTTTCTTTTGAAAGATTTTGACTTTCCTGGAATGAACTATTAATTAGTCATGATATGTTATTCTTTCATACTAAATTCTAATTCTGCATTCTATATTGTACCTATATTGGAATGGCATTTCATGGATCAATTTTTATAGATGAGATTAAAGTTTTGTTTTGTATGTTATCTTAGCAACATAACCTTTAAATATTAGTATCTAAAAAAGTACTTAGAAGACTTATTATCTCCTCTCTGGCATACTAGAAAGTAATACTGGAATGACCATTTCTTGAAGTTTTTATATTTATCTGTGTGTGTTGGTACATTTTAACATTTAAAATTTCCCTTTAATAACTGGTATTTCTTGGGAAATATGGTTTGCACAGACTTCCCAGAAGTATTAACATTGACTTGTAGTTGTTTTCTTACATTTCTAGAGATTTCCTCTCAGGTTTGACTGTCTTCCCTAATTCCTAGAAATAGCTCTTATATTGCCTTTTTAAAAAATCGCACTCTTTCTCTCTCTTCATGTTTATGATTTTTTACTTATATATTCTGCCTTTTCTTTTCTTGGTGTTTTCATTCCCCTTTTAGTAACTTAGCAATTTAAATATTTAATTAGTTTATATTCATTTTTTGATGAAGGCATTTGACTGAATTTTAAGCCAGCTTCAGCTATTTTCCTTTCATTTTTATATGATACTTTTTATTTTTCAATTCACATTTTTATTCTTATTTAATTTGTAACCCTTAGATGCTTTTGGTATTTCCTCTTAACATTTCTATGTTACTAGAACATGTTAGATTGTGCTTTCTAGAGCACTATTTTTAGGAAGTGATTGCAGTTTCATTTTTGTATAATTGCATTGGCTAGTTTTTATAAATATATTTTTGGGGACTTTGAAAAGAAATATTCTTTTTGATCACATAGTTTTTGGTGCCTGATAGATGATATATTTATTATGGTTTTGTCCAGTTTATCCTCATTTTGTGTTTCATAATTTGCATTTTTCTTTAGATGTGGTACTGTTAGAGTCAGCCAGTAATCTTTATTGAGTTTCTGAAAAATGATATTGAATTGCAGTTACATGTTTCTGGTTTTTTATCATTTGGAAAACAAATCAAAAACAAATTTATTACAGTCACATTACTGTGTAGATAAGGATAGGCCCCAGTAATGAGGACTCACATTGATAACAGTTTACATATGCAGTATTCACTTTCATTCAGTAGTAACTATTTTTTGAAAGTGAAGCAATAAAATGTTGAAATATTTTTTTATGTAAATCTACTGATTCTTGAATTTTTTTTTCAAATATTGAAAACATAAATAACCTTATGAGAGCTAGTGCTAACTTATGGGGTGTGAAAAGGAAATTCATAATTTGATATTGGCTCAGGATATTATTTTTGTCCTTGCATGGAAAAATTATTTAAAACTCTTAATGCATGACAGTGCTTTAGGAAGCTATTTCAGTACTAGCCTCAAAGGACAGATTACTATTCTTTTCCCACCCTAATAAACTAGGTCACTGGTTTTGGGCACATTTCCATAATGTGAGATTTATTTGATGTTCAAGGGTGCTGTCTAGAAATAGTGATGCAGTGTCAGCAAGGCCATTTTTCATTTCATGAACATAATTTCCAGTGCCTTGAATTAATTTATTCTTCAACCTGTTAATAATTACTTAGTCACTGTTGTTTCAGAGTTGGAAAAAGCGAGTGGAAGTGGCCATTGTTACCGAGTTAGGTAGTGAGTTATGGAGTTCCTGTTCAGTTTAGGTTGAAATTTGAGAACCAAGTGGTTGAAATTTTATGAAAACCAAGGAACAACTTTCTACTTGACACTGTGATAGTATTTGTTGCCTCAAGTGACTGCAGATACTCATCTCATCACCTGAGTGTTTTGTTGGATTACATTTTCCTGTGGGCAACTTTATGCTCAGGGAAATTCTCTATTCTGCTCACCAGCCAGAAACAAGTACCCGAAAAACACAAATAACCATAATGCTTCTCTAAAATTAATCATTTATAGGTCCTATAATATTTAATATCTAAAACAAACTGTTTTAATTTGGTTATGTATCAGTTCAGTGTTTCAAAGAGAGATGAAGAAAATATGAATCACTCAAAACCACTAGCCTCGTTTGGTGTTTCGAGGACCAGGAGCCGGGCTCTCTGGGTCTCATTTCTTGCTCTGTAGCCTTGGGAAAGTGACTTGACTCTCTTGAGTTTTGTTCCTTAAATCTGTGTGAGTGGCCTTGTGTAATTTATAGTGTACTGTGAGGATGATGGGAATGAATGCACGCACAGAGTTTTGAAAGGATTCTGGTAGATAATTACCACCGTCTCTGGGGGCAGTAGTAGTAGTCCTTGTTATTATTGCTGTGAGCATGTTAGTCCTTTATGGATATCCCCCAACCCCCTACTCCTTTGGCCATGCCTGTTCCTTCCTTGTCTAATAAATTGTTACTGTCTTCTGTGTGGTTAGGATACCTAGTTTTGTTAATTCCCCTGAGGATAAATTTTTAGAAATTTGGCCGAATTTTTAACTATTCAGGAGATATAATTCTCACAGGATGGGCCAGTCAGCCTTACCTGAACATAATTAATAGGAACTTTTCTAAACTAACAGTAAAGGGTAAAGCTTGGTAAGGGAAATTACAGATTTGGGCCTTTTCTGTGTTTCCTTTTCTTGTTTAATAGATACTTTTCTTCCTTGTTTGTCTAAAGTTCATTTTCATCTTATTATTGTTAGCCTCTGTAATGATTATCTAATGTTAATCAGGTCCTGAATTATCCAGAAATTTATGTTGAGTGCCAATCTAATGTTTATTTTGTTCTCTTAATTTTTATACACTTGGTTTTTTCAGTTATAAATATTTTGCTGGTTATTTCTTTCATAAACTTTACAACAACTTTTGGGGATTCAGTGGAAAATAAATATTATAAAATCTGGAAAGGTTTAGAATTTTTGTGTAAGTGCATTAAGAACAAGTCATTTGGTTTTTGAAATAAGAACCTCATGACATCCTGTCCTTCTGCAGTTTGCAGTTACATCTCTTTGCTGGCCTGGTGATATCAAGGATGTGTCGTCATGGCACTTGGTGTGAGAGAAGGGACTTACTCTGGTGTCAGCAATATCTAGCTCAGTGCTTGTTAAATGATAGGTGCTTAGTAAATGTTTGTTGAATGAAATGAGATGGTTTTACTTTTTAATTTTGTAGTTTCTAGGATTTTTCGGAGGCATACCCAAAAATTATGTTTACATGTTTGGATTTGTTTTTACTTATAATAAGTATGTTTTACACAGGCACATTTTGTTGCTTTTGTTGTAGTTGGATTGTTTTTAAGTAGGCCTGGTTTCTATGCCCTTTATTGACCTAGGATTTGGTAGCAACTGTTTTCCTGTTGTAACATACACCCTGAGAGAGTCCTTCATTTGTGGTCCTCAATTGATCCTTGCTGAAGAAAGAAGCAGATTGTCTTTCTTAAGCTCAAGCACACCTGGCCAGCCCTTTTACAAGCTCTGAGACAGAGGAAAGAAAACAGATGAATATTCAGGAGTTTTTTGTGGCTGCATAAAATTAAAGGGGCAAAAAGCATTACTCATAAGAATTCAGACCCTTTTAAAATGCAAACCACTGAATTTTCATGAGTGAGTGATTGCTCTGGAACTAGAGCCACCCCCCTCCCAGTGCCTGTTATTTGGGTCTCTGTGTAATTATTATTTGGCTGATTTGACTCATGAATGTACACATGACTCAAGAACACATAAAGATAGAGGAGGTTTAAAAATATTTCAGTTTGATACCTTTATTCTGTGTAACCTCAGTTTAAGTGTAATCTGTTGTTGTTGTTGATGTTATTGTTTTGGGTACTGGGGATTTAACTCAGGGGCACCTTGTCAGTGAGCCGTGTCCCCAGCCCTTTTTTTAAATTTTTTATTTTGTGACAGGGTCTTGCTAAGTTGCTGAGCCCGGCCTCAAGGAGTTTCTGGGATTACAGGCACACACTACCACGCCCAGTTGATATTTCAGAAATTCTAAATTTCTATGAATATATGTGAAATGTAGCGTATGTAGCGTATTAGTTTTTCAACAATTCTTAAAAACAGTGCTTATTAGTATCCACTTACTTAACCAGTACTTTGGTACTAGTCAGTTGTAGTAGAGTCTTTGTGTCCTGCTGACTTTAGGAGAGAGCTGCTTTACAGGCAATGCTAGGAAGGGCTTTCTCTTTGGTGAAGGGTATGATGAACCCTCATTCCATTTTCCTTTTTGATTTTCGGCCTTGCCATCATCGGGAGTCCTCTTTTCCGGCTCTGAGTCCCTGTTGTACAGTTGGTGTGGCTGCTCACTGGTTCTGGCAGCCTTTGCCCAGTCCAGGGGAGCCGCTCTGCCGCAGTGCTGGTCTGCAGCAAGCTTCTCACCAGAGCTTGGCCTCTCTGGTGTGGTTTGGAGCTACGATCCTTGTTTGTGGTGTCTCTTGGTTCCTGCCTGGTTTCATTTTTTGCTTTTAATTGGTGCCGATTGTACATAATGGTGGGATTTGTTGTTACACATTCATACATGCACACAATATAACAATAGAATTTGGCCGATATTCCTGCCTGTTTTTTATAATGTATTTCTTCAGCATTTATGGTAATTCTTGCTGCCACCCAAAACCCTTTTTGTTAATTCCTTTTCTGTGTAAATCAGCCAAAGTTCGTTCCCATTACTAGCAGCTCAGAAGAGTGGCTGGCGGAGTCATGGACTGTTGTCCTGATTCGACATCAGTGAGTACACTGATGCTCAAGCGCAGGTGTTAGGCACTCGAAGTTTGCTTTCCTTTGGAATGTGTTTTGTGCTTAGTAGTTCTTTTTTCTGTGAAGAATTCTTTTGGGTTTGTAGGTCTGGGAGGTACATCTCTCTTGGGTGTGTTATTTTTGTCCCAGACCCTTGTTGTCGTGGCTAGAAACTTGGCAGTGAACAAAGGTGACAGAAACTTTTGAAAAGCCTCTTGGAGCTTGTACTTGAGGAGGCAGACAAATAGATAATGTAGGTGATGTGCTGGATGGCGCCAATTGTGGTGGTAAAAAAGGAGGGGAGAAAGGGTGTGCACCAGAAGGCCCTCAGATTGGGGGTGGTCGAGAAGGATCTGATAGTCTCAAGTCAGAGGTGGTAGAGTGCTGGCCCTGCACCTGTGTCTTCTGAGTGGGTCTGGGGGCCAAGGAAGGAACAAGGCTGACCCAGTGTCCTCATGGCCTCTGCCTCCCGCTCACTGACTCCTTAGGTCATTGATGCAGGACCCTGGCTGGACCTGTAGAAGGAGCATTTTAAAACAACAGCTATAGCCAGAGAGACATGGGGCCAGTAGTAAAATTAAACATGCATTTGCTGTAGGATGAGGTTTAAAGGTACATTAGAATATAAGAATCAACATTGTACATACTATAAAAATTTAAATCTGGACCATATTTAGTTATCTTAATGTCTATTTTAGTTGTGATACCACAACAAAGAATGTGTAAGAGTACTAGATTTTAGAATAATTTAATCTCCGGGGGAGCTGCTGTTGTATTTTCTTATTTAACACATACAAGAATTTGATACCTGATATGCACTAATGCTGCTGTGATATATGCTGGAAAGTCTAGGTTTTGTAGAAAATTAGAAGCATATTGGAGATTTTTGTATTTCACGATCAAAGGACTAATATTTTATTATATGGAAAAGCTATTCATACATTTGTTGAAATTGCCATAGAGAAAGTCCTACGGAGCATCAGTTGGGTCTTTCCTCACCTAGGCTTCTCACTAAATGCCTTATGACTGAATATTTATTTTTGTCAGTGTGAATATTAAAGGAAGGCTAAACAGAAGCAATCTTGATATCATGTTGATTACATTCCAAGAAAGAAAAAGAAAAGAAAAAAAAAAAAAGAAATGGCAGACATTAAGCCTGAACGCCATTTGCTATAATTACTCTGTGTGAAATATAACTGGTAGCTGTCAAGCTTTGATTGAAATTTACTGAAGGTTGACACCAGCTGCATGCATTAATTGTCTCTGCAAGCAAATGCACATACCACAGTTACCATTTGGAAGCTTGCTCTTTCTGTTTAATTTGTTGTAAAGTATTTTGTGATTGAGTTTGGATGATTTATTTTTTGCTTCATTTCCAGCAGACAAAAGTCCTTTTAGGGGGCCGTGGCTGCAGCTCAGTGGTAGAGCGCCTCCCCTACACGTGTGAGGCACTGGGTTCAATTCTCAGCACCACATAAAAATAAATGAATATTGTGTCCATCTACAACTTTTATATATATATATATATATATATATATATATATATATGTACATATATATGTAAATATATATGTACATATTTGTGTGTGTATATGTATATATACACACACACACATATAAACTCCTTTCAGCTATATTCTGAATATGCATTTAACAGTGATATTTCTAAATTGCACAATACTGAACATTCGTAGGTGGGGAGATTACAATACTATTTTAAAGACCCCCCCTCCCCCCATACTCACCTTTGATACCAAGTATTGAACCCAGAGATGCTTAACCACTGAGCCATATCCCAACCCCTTTTTAATTTTTTATTTTAAGGCAGGGTCTTGCTAAGTTGCTGAGGCTGACACTGATTCTCTTGCCTTAGCCTTCCAAGCCACTGTGATTGCAGGCATGTACCACTGTGCCCAAACTAAAGAAGCACTTTTGATCTATGTTTGTAATTAAGATTTATATAGCTTCCTTTCTTGGACAATATTTAACTCATTCTAGATACAGGGATTCCAATTTATATATTAGTGTTTTTTTTTTTTTTAAAGCCTCCATCAAAGTGATGAATACCAGTTTGTGAGTTTACTTGGATTGCGCACAAGTGTATTTTGGTGGTTGAATAACTACAGTGTTTGATCTGATAGGTACTGCATGTGGCACCAGGCAGGCTGTACCAGCCTGTCAAATATTGATTCTTTTTCATGTTGATTGCAGTACAAATTGAATGAAAGTTCTGAAGGCCAAGCAGAAGTTGTTTATTCTTTTATTGCCCTACAAGGATTATGTATTTGAGTCTGACAGGAGCCAAGAAAGTATGAATGTGGTTTAAAGTTATCTAATACTTACACTGAGAAATATTTCAGTATTGCTGGACTGTTGAGGATCTGCAGTAGATATTTTTTGGGGTTTGGCAGCCCAGCTTTTGTCTCCCTTCCTGAAAACACCCCAGTTTCTACAAGGAGAAGCCACGGATTGTTCTTACTGGGGTGTGGGCCAGGGCCCCTTCTGCCTCTTCTGCCCTTGGATGGGACCTGCTTGTCTCTATCTGATCCTTTCTAAAGAGCTCTCCTCTAGTAGGAGGTAGAGGTGGCAGGAGCGGTGGGGGGTGTCTCTGTGGGGACCTCTGGCCCTTCCCTTATGCACTGACAGGCTACTTGTGTTAGCTGTTACCTTTTAGAGCTTCCCTGTGATTCTGCCTGAGAATCTCTTTTTCCTCATGCTGACCAGAGTTGATTTGAGTTGCTTATGAACTTCACAAGAACTTTAATTGGCTCTAGAAGTATAGCCTTAAAATCTAAAATGAAACTTAGTAAAACTGTCCCCGGGTGGCTCACATGATACAGTTTGATGCCAGTTTATACTCCACTGTGGGTGGTGGTTCTTCCACTGGGCCTGTGGACCCAGCCAGGTGGTACTTTGTTCTCTTTGTAGTGGGTGTTGAACATGTGGTTTGTGCAGGTTTGGGTAAGCACTGATTCCCAGGGCCCTAGTGTTTAAAGCCATGGTTGGTCACTGGATGCAGTGTCTTATATGAAGGGGTAGACCAACTAAAACATTCCCTACACTGGATTTTTATGAAATGTATTGTGAAAGTAAACAAAATAAGTACTTCCTTTTCTCTCTTGTTTTTAATGTGATGGGGTAAGAAGTATATAAGATGACTAAAGTTCAAGCATTATAATGGTTTTTAAATTCACTTATACAGAATAAAATATACTTTTATCATTGAAGGTATTTGTTTTCTATTGAAATTAAAATTTTGTTGAGTGAATTATGTATTAAAAAGAAAATAAACATTTTTTTTCAGTCTTGAGTATGCAGTAATTAAAAGGAAAATTCGAGGATTTTTGTATTTAGGTCTGTCACTGTATTGTGTTTCTTTTGGATCACTGTCTTTTTCACATCTTTTCACCTTGGGCTGCTAGACAGCAGCATTTCTGTAAATTAATCCATCTTTTATGAGAAGGTGCATGAAAAATGGTTTCTCAGATATTTAGAAAATGTTAATTATCTGAATAATAGCACCTCAATAGGTTACGCCATGATAGATTAGTCATAACAGCAGCTTGTTTTTATTCTTGTCTGTTAAATATATGCCTAGATGTTCTAGTATACACCATATCCTTGAATATATTTAAATGCATCCCAATTGAATAGGTATCAAATTACTTTAAAGAGAAGATACTGAAATAATAGCACCTGATGTATTAACATTAAAACTGGGGTTTTAAGAAATATATCTATGTGGTGTCATGTTTTCTTCAGTGTGTGTATCTTCTTTTCACATTTGCAGGGTTGACATACACTTTAGATTTTGTGCCTTCCCAGCGTAGGAATGAATGAGTGATGTTGGAATGAGTTTATTCTAACCTCCCAGAGTGTGTTCCCATTATAGAAATGTTTTATAGAACGAGAAGGCCTATGGGATAGTGCCAGAACCTAATTTAACCCAAAGTTTAGTTTTGCTTTCAGATATAAAAGAAAATAGTACCTCTGTGCAAAGACACTTATAATGGTAAAAAGCAAGTTGAATTCCGAATGATGATGTTTTTTGGCTCTTGAGAGGAGGTTGATGCCAAGTCTTTTAGTATGGTCTTCATTTTGCCTTCCTTCAAGACATCCCCGTAGAGTTAATGTTTCAAGACCAGGGCATCCCACGGCTGAGGTCGGAAGTCAGTGGGACAGATATGTGAGCCTGGAGTGGGCCTAGGCAGTAGTACGGTATTTGTGAATGGAGGGGCCAGAATCAGCAAATTTACACTATTATATTTCTTCCAAGAGCTCATATAGAAAAAGTGGTAGGGGCCTCAGGATAAGGGCAGCGCTCAGAGTGGAGAAAAGAGAATAGGAAAGGGAAACAAAGTCCTTTCTTGCCCTTTCTGCACCAAATGTCCCCATATGCTAGAACTAGGCTCCCTTAAACCACTACCAGCAAGGCTGGGGCATTGGGCTGGATTGCTCTTAGCTCTCCAGTTGTGCAGACACAACTGAGGGAGAAGGGCACTCCCTCTCTGTTAATTTGTGCTTCATGGCTAGTTTCTCCCAGGGGACAAGCAGATCAGCATATTCAGAAAACTGAAAATATAAATTTGAAAACCTCAAGGTAATCTACTTGGCTGTTAAAGCCATTCAACAAGAACGAGACATCCTGAGGAAGGAGCTAGTGAATGGTCTGTGTGAAAGATGGACTCATCTTACGTGATGGGATGGGAGTTGAGGAGAATGCATTTAGATAATGTATTAATTGTATTGTAGGTTACTTATCATGGCAAGTTCTCTAAGCTTTTCTTTGTCTGCAAAATGAAAGTGATAATGCCTTTATTATAAAGTTGTTTAAGTTGTTTATTATTATAAAGTTGCTACATTTTAAAACTGCTTTGTAATTCATAGAGCACTATATGTATGCTAGTTATCCCTTGGAGTTTTGCATTTGTAGCTGGGGTACCTTTTTAGTGTGTCTTGTCAATGGTAAATTTGGGCAGTGCTGCAGTTGGTGAAGTTAAGACTCCCTTTTCTGCTCTCTGGACTGAAAACCAGGAGACCTGGATCATGGTGCTGGAGATTAAGTTTGAACCTGATTAGCTTTGTGCTAATCCACCAAAGTGCACATAAAGTGAAATACATGCAGAGCGTGCATGCATTCTGCTGCATGATTATAGTTTCTCTAAAATGTCATTGTGTTTTATACTTTTTTTGTAAAGTTTACATTTGGGCCTAGACAGCATGTTTCTATTCAGCTATACATACCTTGTATTGTTACTTGTGATTAAGATGTTAATAAGGTAGGGACAGTTGCTGCTCTATTAATTATTGGGCAGAGTAGGATTGCCTGAGCCTGTGGCTTTGAGTACTGTTTTGAGTAGTGCTAGTCCTAGGTGAACACTCTTGGGCTCTTTCATGTGTTAAAGAAAAGGATTGCACTCTTTGAGCCCTGGTGGCCCCTTCAGGGCAGCTGTTCTGTGAAATCTTATAAATGGGTGTCCATATTTTGTAATTCTTATTCACATAAGCCAGTCATAGAGGTCTTTGCTCAGAGTTTATTAATATAGAGGCCACAAACTTTATTTGCTTAAAATTATTTTTGAAGGTTAGGCATCAGTACATGACATTTCATTATGGTCTCCTCTGGACTTTTGTGTGATTGTTTCTTTCCATCAAAATCATTTAAGGGTATGGGAAAGACGGCAGATTAAGCACTGGACATTGTCATTTGCCTCCTGCATAGATTTTTTTTTTTGTGTGTGTGTGTGTGTGTGTGTGTGTATGTGTGTGTGAGAGAGAGGAGAGAGAGAGAGAGAGAGAGAGAGAGAGAGAGAGAGAGAGAGAGAAGATAATGAGACTAATAACTAGCAAAAAGTAGGGGGTTGGGAAGAGTCAAACAAGCAAGATATTAGAACTTTCTGGGAATGTAGGGTTGATTTTAGAGTTGAGACAGGTTGGAAAGCACTAGCCTATGTATCCCATAGGGGATCCTCTGAAGAAATGCAAGTCAGTCTTTTCAGGGAACTACAAAGGGGCTCAGGCCAGCAGCTGTGTTAGAAGTTACAACTTAGAATGAGGTTAATAAAAACAAAACCAGGATACAATTGAAGGACTGTCTATAAAATGGGAGTACAGATCAGCCCTCTTCTCCCCACTTTCCCAGTGCCTGGCATGTGTATGCACACACACACACAGCATAGGCAGCTAGCATGTGTTCTCAGAAAATGTAGGAAAAAATTGAGACATGAAACTAAATTTAGAAAATTAACACTGCTAAAGTGGATTTTGGATCTGCCCTGGGCCAACAGTTAAGAATTCCCACCTAAGACAAGAGGCCTTCCCTGGCTGACAGGAGGTGGGGAAGAGGTCCCCTCTCCCCTGCACTGGCCTCCTTAGTGAATACAGTCAAGGCGCCATTGGGAATGTGAGGAGAATTGACAGCATGAAATAAGAAGTTAAGTCTTACACAACAAATGCAAAAACAGCAATATTACCAGAAACAGCCATTAGACTTATTAGAGGAAAAAAAAAAAAAAGTGTTGAAGTGAAAATATAAGTAGAAATAGGAGAAAATAAAGTTGAAGTAACCTTCCAAAATGTAGAGCAAAAACTAAAAAAGTGCAAGAACAGTTATGAGAAATTAATCTGTGTTTCAGTATTTGACATATAGAAGTTAGAGAAAAGAGGAGAGAAAACATAACAGTGGGACAAGGTGATTCCCTGTGATGGAAAAGGCACCTCTGTTATTAAAAGAACCCACTGAAAACCAGACAGAGTCATGGGTATGCGCTTGGGAAATTTCAGTGCTGCAAGAATTAAGAGAAAATCATAAAAGTTTTTAGAGAGGAAGGAAAACAAGTTGATTGTGTATGAACTGTCAAACTGGAATCAGTTGTTTAAGCCGCAGCACCAAGCATTAGGTGTACTGCCTACAAAACTCAAAAGTAAATGCACTTTTTACCTATCAAACTACCATTCAGGTGGAACAGAATAAAGACATTTCAGATGTTCAAGGCCTAGAAAAATTAGCTTCCCGCGTACTCTTACCAAGAAGATAGATAGTTGAGCATGTTCTCCAATTAAAAAAGAAAAGAAATAACCAAGGAAGAGCGACTAGGTCTTCAGAAAATACAGTGACTATACTAATTTGGCAGTCAGAATAATGGTAAAATAGGTCTAGACAACAGCCATTCCAAATTGAACCAGGAGTACTCCTGAAGCAAATCAAGGATTAACAACTTGAAGATAACTTGTTTCCTCTGAACCCTTTGCTCATAGAAAGAAAGCAATTAGAAATCCCAAGAAAACCTCCATTTGTTCCTTAATTTGTGGGTGAAGGTCATTCTTTTAAATGATCCGCAAGAAAGGTAGGTCGAATTGTCCCCAAACTAGAATTTTCTGATTTGCTGAAGATCAAAACATTAATTATAAAGAATGAAATGTAATTTTTAACACATTCTTGGCCTGGCATTAAATGGGATTTATGTATCATGAGAATGCTGGTGGTTGATTTTCTACCACTTGGACTAGGCTTTAAAGAAGTCACAATTGCTGTTTACCCCAAGGCATAAATGGTCCCAATGATGTAAGGTCTTGACATTGTTAAAGAAGTATAGCTAACCAACCAACCCCGGTGCCAATGTCTCGGCTTGGCACAGAATCACGAGCCACCACACACCTTGTAGATTCAAACAGCAATCCTTTATTCCCGAACTCACACCGGCCTCTACAAACACGTTGTGGGGAAAATCCCGTTCTGCCCCGCCTTCACCTACTCCAGGAGGCTTTTCTCCAAATCCCATTTGAGTGTCAGGAGAACTCAACGGGAACAAGCAGCAGGAACACCCTAATCCCAGCAGCAATAATCTTCAACCTCCAACTTCCCTAAAACCACATTGTCTTAAACTGGGAACGCCCTAAACCCAAGGACCAGGATACTTCCTCAAACCTGGATCCACCCTGGATCACCTTGAGCAGGGTCACCTTACATGCAAGTCAACAACGAAATTCCAAGGCAAGTCCATTTAACGTGGGGTACGCTGGCAAGGAAATTTCGAAGCATCATTCCTACTTGGCAATGGCCCTCAGCACCCGGGTCAGAAACTTCCTCAGAAGAAAAGTGTATTGAGGTTCTAGTATTACTGAAAAATTGATGTACATGGTCGACTTGGTGGAACAGGGAATCTAATTATATTCTGTTTACTTATAATCACATAGTAGAAAGACAAAAAATTGGGAGGGGTGGTTGAAGATTAGTGTGGGCAAGTTAAATTTTTAATTTTTACATATAGGAGAATGAATAGATACTAAATGGTTATTAAATCCAGAAACATATATATTAAGTGTACTAGGGGATATAGAGGTAACTACTAGAAGAATGAATCACAAGAATTATCAGAAATTTTATTCTGGGCACTGTGATATAGTGGAGGGAGAAACTGTGGAAACAAATACTTGTGTATTATTAGAATATTTTATGTACACATATTTGAAAAAATGAAACACTTAAAATGTATTCTAACCTGGCATTTTACTAATTCATACCTATAATGAAGTTTTACTAAAGAGTTAATTTAAATCATTGACTTTAAATAATTTGATAGAGCCTTTGGAAATAAAGTTATATGTAAATTTCTGCTTAACTCTTGTCATTTAAAATTTAGTCATCAATTTGAACACCAACAACAAAATTTCAAATGAATAATTCTTTTTTCCCATTATTAAATTTAACACTTTTTCTTAAAACATTTGTGGTTCATACTGTACCTTTATATAGTATGATTATTTAAGAGAAAAATACCTTCTCAGTTTAGCCCAGTTTCAAACTTCAACTTCATGTTCAATTCAGGAGTATACCCTTATTCTTCTAGCCATGTTGCAATAATAAGAGACCATATTTGCCCTTTCTCCTTAAACTAGGAAATTGGGGCAAGTATATAAAACATTTATTTTCAGACATTGGGTTACAGATAATATAGATCTGTGAGTCTGAGAGAAAAGAATCACACAAGAGAAGTCCTAAAATCTCTGAAACTTTCTACATAGAGGTATTTTCCAAATTCAGTGCAAAAAAGAGGAACCCAAGCAATTTGGAAAGCATCTCGGGGAAGGCTAAAGTAGATGAAACAGGTGGGATGCAGTACAGGAGAAGTAGTAGCCACACAGAAAACAGTTTTAGAAATTTGCATGGAGGTGACTTTTGAGTTTGTTGCTGAAGACACCTAAGACGTGCTTACATAAGTCTTCAAGATCAGGGCAAAGAATGATCAGATAATTGTAAGCAGAATAATTTCCAGTTTACACAAGAGCAAACTATAAAACAACAAAAAACCTTGAAATTCTGAATAGTTGAATAATGAGGATTTGTAGAACACCCTGTAAATTAACTAGAAACCCAAGGATCATGCATTATTAGGGCCAAATTATCCAACAAAATTAAATTAGAAATCAGCAACAGAAAAATATATGAAAAATCCCCAGATACTTGGAAATTAAGAAAATATTTTATTAAGTAGCCCAAGGATCATAGAAGAAATCACAAGAAAGATTAGAAAATAGCTTGAACTTGAGGAAAACAATGTAGAGTGTGTGTGTGTGTGTGTGTGTGTGTGTGTGTGTGTGTGTGTGGAGAGAGAGAGAGAGAGAGAGCGCGCGCGAGAGCGCGCGCGCAAGTAATTGAAGTAATTCTTTTTTTTTTAAAACCTGGGAATTGAAATGAACTCAGGGGCACTTTACCACTGAGCTGCCTTCCCAGACTCCCCCCTTCTCTGTACCTTTTAAAAAGAAATTTGAAACAGGGTCTTACTAAGTTGCTGAGGCTGGCCTCAAACTTGGAATTCTGTCTCAACCTCCTGAGTTGCTGGGATTAAAAGTGTGTGCCACTGTGCCTGGCTAATTTTTTAAGAAAAATTAAACTTTAAAAGCTATGGTAGAAAAAGAGTCTAGAGTTACTTTCCTAATTTACTTTTGCCTTATGAGTGGTAATAAGTGCACTAGACTATACACAGACAGAAGGGAAAAATCATTGAAAACAAAACTCATTCTCTGGAAATTAAAAAAAAAAAAAAAAGTTAACCCTGAATCTCATCAAGGAGAGAGAGAAACACATGGATTAACAATATCAAGATTGAAAGATAAATAGGTCGTCACTACAGGTTCTACAGACATTTATTTATAGGATAATCAGGATATTAGGAACAACTTTATGCCAGCAGATTCAGCTTATAAGATGCATACTTATCCAAACTGGCATGAACAGAAAGGAAGTCTGAATACCTCTGTACTTTTTAAAGAAATTGAATTCGTAATTAACAATTTTTTCCCCTAAAGAAAACTCTGGAGCCAGATGGCTTCACTGCTAAATTCTCTCAGCCATTTAAAGAAGAACTATTATCATATCTTTAAGTTCTTCTAAAAACTAGAGGAGAGAATGCTTTCTAACTCATTTTATGAGGATAGAATTGCCTTCCTAACAAAATCAAACAAAGATATTATAAAGAAAGAAATCTACAGACCAGAATTCTTAATAAATATAGATTCTTACATTCTTTAAATTTTAGCACATCAAAGCCAATAAAAATAGACGAAGTAAGATTTACCTTATTCATGAAAGATTTTATTTTTTGTCAGTGCATGGAGTCCAGCCCAGGACCTTGTGCATATCAGGCAAGCACTGTGCCACCGGGCTACATCCTTAGCCATTATCCCCTGTATAAATCAGTGTATAGTTTGCCATATTAATGGGAGGGGGAGATGTAATGATCTCAACACTTGCAAGAAGAGGCATTTGATGGAATTCATTATTGATTCATGATAAAAAAAAAAAAAAACATGTTGTGAACAGAAGGAAACCTTTTGGGCCTGATAAAGGCCTTTTACAAAAAAACCTCTGACTAACATATATATAATGATGAAAAACTGAACAGTTTTCTGCCAAAAATAAAAACAAGACAAAAATGTCCACTAATTTTCTATACATCATTGTGCTGTAGATTCTAACCAGTGCAGTAGAAGCAAGAAAAAAGGTATAGGAGACATACAAATTAGAGATTTTGATTCTTCTTCCTTTTCACAGATGCCTTGATCAAATTTGGAGACAATTTGAAGGAACCTACCAAAAACATTATTAGAATTAAATGAATTAAGTAGGAGCTCTGGATACAAAGACAAAATACAAAATGAATCCTATTTATGTGTACTAGCAATGAACATTGAAAAAATAAGTGTTAAAAATCACTGATTTTTAATAAGCATTAAAAGTTATGGAATGGTAAATAAATATACCAGACATGAAAGGTCTGTGTACTCAAAACTGCAGAACATGGCTGAGAGAAACAGTTCTATAAGAGAGATAACATGTGCAAGAGTCGGCAAGTGCAATATTTTAAAGGTGTCATGTCTCTTCAAGTTGATCTGTATAGATTCAGTGAATTCCTAGTTAAAATACGAACAGCCTTTTTATGTAAATGACAATCTTACGGGAAGGCAAAGAACAAAGTCAACCTTATTACAGTGCCCGACTTCTAGGGTTACTCTAAAAGAACAGACCAAGAAGGCATGATTCTAAGAACAGCACAGGGCAGTGTGCTGAATAGACGTTCCAGACATAGAACCCACATTCCTACTTGGTCAGGGTAGTGAAGAAAGGCTGCCACCTGCTTTAACTCCTGCACCCAAAGATGGGTTTTTAGAGTGGGCCAGCAGTTCAGTCCACTTGTTACTTCATTATGGGAGGAAGGCTTTCAGAATCATCCTGGTCTTGGTTTCAATAACAGATGTGTTATTTTATGTCACTAAATAAACTGTAAGCTTAATTGTTGCAGTCTGGGTAGATTGTATTTGTTTTACAGTTTAAGCCTCACTGACTGATTTAATAGACTAGCCAAAAGCGGTTTCAGATACTTTCATAGATTACAAATGATCAGTCTTTGTTGTTTCTAAGATAAGATGAAACTGAAACAAAATGTTTATATGACATTATTTAAATTTGATTATATTTAATTCCTGTAGAATGGAAGATAAAATGCCAGAACTTGGAGCTTATCCTTTAATGATCTGTTTTTAAAATAGAGCTGCATAACTTAACAGTGCTTCAATTCATGAGCAATTAGCTTGTTTTTGACAGTGGGGAAAAATGACATTTTCCAAGTTAATTCAAATTATACTTGGTTTTAAACAATAAAGGTCATTTCTAAATGATAATTTTATTGTGTACCAACTTAGCATTTGATAGTTTAAAATAAAATTTTTATTTTATGACTCTATTAACTGGTAAAGGGACATTATAAATAGCTTTTATATTAAAAACGTGTACATGTACATGCATAGGCATACTTAATCATTAGAAATTGCTTGTCAGGACGGTCATGGAAATGTCCTCTGTAACAGTTTTTCTCAGATCTATTTCAGACTTATGCATCTGTTACTATATTTATCTTAATCAGCCCTTGCTGTGAGGTTTGGTTATTTTATTGCAAGCAGCTGTGCAAAGCTCTTTCTTTTTAAAAACGACATTCTTTTGTAGTGCTGCCACCACTCAGAGATTACACATGTGGGAAGCAAATTAAAAGCTATATAGTAAAGAGGAGATGAAATGCCTGACGTCATTGTATTTCATGATACTGTCAGAAAAAAACTGCTCTTGAGGACAGTTTAAATTGAACGTATTAAACTTTAAAAAATTGTAACGAAAGATATCATCAGAAATATGGATTATCGCCCTGGGGTTATTTTGAACTTGAAATTTCTTATGCTGGGATACTCATGCCAACATCTAATTAGTCTTCTCTGATGCTGAGAAATGTAAACATAATGTATATGTTTAGTGACTTTATAATATAGATTACTAGGAGACTGAAATTCCAAACCTATTGCCCATTTGGGAACTTTAGGATATATGTAAACCCTTTTATAAACCCAAACTTAAACCTCATTCCAACTTTTGGTAGTTTGAAACATTTCGGTTTCAGTCTATAAGCATTAGACTCAGTAGACCTCTGAGTCTGTGGTGAGTGGAATGTCCTGGGGTAGGAATTATTGTGTTGTCTCTTTCTTCTCCACCAAGCCTAAAAGGACAGATACTTCCGTAACAAAGATATGGGAACTTGAGTCTTAGAACCTTTCCCAAGGGCACATAGGTAGTTAAAAATATTTAATCTTAGGTATTAAGTGTACCCTTCTGCCATGTAGGATTTTTGTTAGAGAAATACTGTGGTGTTGGGGAAGTGGTCCTGGCAGCGTGATCTTGGTTGCCCAGAGGGCACACAGGTGGGCGCCCCTGCAGGCAGTTCTTGACACTTTGTATTAACTGAAGGGACATTGGGCCATTTGCTGTTGGGGATGACCTGTCTCTTATTTTTAGAATTGTTTCTTTCTCCTGCCATCCTCTTAATTCAGACTCGTGTTACCTGCCTCCCGAGCCAGTCTCACATTTGTAACTGGACTCTGGGATTCTGTGTTCTCCTCAGTACGTTTATGTCCATGTGATCTCCAGGTTGACTTTACTCCAGAACCTTCAGTGATTCTCATTGCCCACCAAAGAAAGTGTGAACCCATCCTGGCTCTGACGGTTTCATTTCCCTTCCCTTTGCACATCCTGTCCGGTGTCTGTGCCCTCCAGACCCCCTGCTGTCATCAGAACCCCTCCTGCCCCCATGCTCCCTCCTCAGGGAGTATTTTCTGTGGCTTCCTTCTATAGCGTCATTTGTGTCTCTCTTACAGTGCTTCATCTTTAGCCTCAAATAAAAACAATCCGGCAAATTCCGGGAATCAGCACAATTTGGGGCACACCATCCAGAGACGACCTCCTTCACACACGGAGCAGCCCTGCAGAAACAGCCTGGCCGTTCAAGACAGTCCACATTTACTTTGTTAATGTTCTTTTTGCTAATTTGTTTATGGATGGATCTTTATGCCAGAAAGGACATTAGTTTTATTTCCATTTTAATTAGTTAGAAATGTAATTATTTTCCCTCTTTACTTAGCTTGCTTACTTGACTTCTTATGTTAATTTATTCCAATATATTTTTAGTTTGTCTGCTTGAATGATGCTATATTTCACATCATTAAAATAAAATTTGTATGCAGAAGAATTACTTGTCTTAACACTTTACTCTGAGGTATACAAAGATTATCCACTATATGGTGATATATTTAGATAATTTTGATGCACTATTTCAAAAAAGAGGTTCTGAGTGTTAATTCACAAGGAACCAGATGAGGTGCTAGGCACACTGCCTCAGTGAGCAGCTTGCAAAACTCCTTCTAGTTGCAGTCTTCCTTGGCTCTTCAGAGACCAGGATTTGGGATCACAGAAGGACCACACATCTGTAAAAGCCAGCTCCTTGCTATGCTGGCTGAGATTTGGTTCAGAATGAAGGAGAGGCTCTTGTTCCGAGCAGGGAGGCCTGCTGAGGTGTGCGCACAGGATAGCATTGGGCCTGTGAAAAATACTGCGAATTGGTCTGTTCTTAAAGTTTTTCTTTTTTTGTTTGATTGATTTTTACAATACTGGTGATTGAACCCAGGGTCTCGTGTAAGCTAGGCAAGCCCCCTACCACTAAGCTGTGCCCTCAGCCCTTAGAAGTTTTATTTTAAAGACAGGATTTCACTAAGTTGCCCATACTGGCCTTAAACTTGCCATCCTTCCGTCTCTGCAGGAATGTGTTGCAAACCTAATGCAAAGGAAGATTTCTTTTATAGTCTTGGTTTTTAGGACATAGGTCAAAATTTACTGATAAAGATGAGTATCTGAGATCAGAATACCTGATAATTTCCAAAGTTCTAGTTATTTTTTCATTTCATATTACACAATATAGAAAGCCCCCAAATTTTTGCATCCCGCTAAACATGAAAATGTTAACTGCCAAATTAATTTTGCCTAATTTCCCTTGAGTTGGAACTCACTTAGTATTTGTAGTCTGATGTTCAAACTTGTTTTTCATTTTGTATTTATAAAAGATTTTTGTAGAAATTATTTTAAGCAATGAAAGCATCTTGTTTGAGGAATTGTGTGATGAATTATTAAGAGTTAATGACCTGCTGGGCGCAGTGGCGCATGCCTATAGTCACAGCAGCTCGGAAGGCTGAGGCAGGAGGATCATGAGTTCAAAGCCAGCCTCAGCAACTTAGCAAAGACCAAAGCAACTTAGTGAGACCCTGTCTCTAAATAGAAAGTAAAAAGGGTTGGAGGTGTAGCTCAGTGGGTCAGCACCCCTGAACTCAGTTTCTGGTACCAAAAACACAAAAACAAGCCAACAAATCCACAAAGAGTAAATGGCTGTATTGTCATTTTTAAAACTAAAAATGTTATACATACAGTGGACTTAAAAGGTAGAAATAAGAAGAAAAAAAAGTCACTAGTAGTAACTGATATAGAAGCAGAAAGTTTGCCTATTCTCATTAAATATATGTCTGCACCGAATGAAATTACAGCCTAGTAGTCAGAATGTGAAAATCAAGATTTTGGCACATCCATATTAAAAGGTTGGTGTTAATGGCTTCATTTCTTTTCATGGGATTTTATGATGTTTTTATTCTAATTTCGTCAAGACATGTTATATTCATCCCCTGTGATATCTTAACGTTAATACTGTGCTACTTCAGCTGTTATTCTGGGTTTTTGTTTGCAATATCTTACTGCATTGGTCATCCAAGTATCCCTGCCTATTTGATCTTAGCCCTGTGAAGTTAGGACCTGCAAAGACAGCCACCTGGACTCTGTTGTCCTTAGAGAGACAGAAGAGGTAGCATGGTGATATATGTGCATGTTAAGCCTGCCGCTGGGTCCTGGGTCCTGGGTCCCCATCTGTGCCATGGGGTTTGTGGCCTCACCTCAAAGGCTTGTTGTGGGAATTAGAACAGGGCTGGCACGTAATAAGCTGCAGATTCATGTTCTCTGCTTGCTGTTTTAGGTTTTTTTTTTTCTCCCCCAAGGTACCATTATTTCCTTGATCATATGTAAAAGTCTTAAAAAATGACTTCTGCTTTTTCTTCCTATATATAAAGAGAAAAGGTAGAAAAGAGAGATTGGTTGTTAGATCAAAGGATTTCCTCAGCAGCTTTTGTAGTTCAATTAGACATAAAAGAACCACTTAACAATAGAATGTTGAAGGAACTAGATCAGAAGAAAATTATCTAATACTGTACCACATTAAATTACAGTCATTCTTCAGCACCTGTAAGGGATTGATTCTAGGATCCTCTTCCCTCTGTGGGTACCAGAACCTAAGGAGGCTCTTATATAAACTGGTGTATCTGAACATAACCTACACACATCCTCCCTTAGATTTTAAATCATCTCTAGGTTACTTGTAGTACTTAAGACAATCTCAATTCTATGTGAATGATTGTTATACCGTCTTGTTTAGAGAATAAGGATAAATCAAGAAAAAGTCTGCGCATGTTCAGTAGAGATGCAGTGTGTGTGTGTTTTTCCCGTCACTCCGTCTGTGGATAGTTGAATCTGTGGATGTAGACAGTGACAACTGTATATAATGACAGCGCGTAGAGAGGGCAGGGTGAATCATTCTTTGCTTTGTCAGTATAAAAATTGACCCAGAGAGTTGTTGAATGGAGTGTACCAGGGCCATGGTATTATCAGGGAAGAAAGAGATTGTTCAGAATCAAAGGAGTCAGTGAGAATTTCCTCTGTCCTGGCGTACACTCCACATTTGGCTCCCTTCTGCTTTTTCTTTTACAGGCTCTTTGGGAGCTTATATCAGTGGAAACCACAGCTTCTGGCTTTTATAATGAATCCTTGATCAGCTATGATTGACTTGTATTTACCATTCTCCAGTGGCTCCTCTCAGAAACCCAGCTCCTTTGTAAGTAGAACAGACCCCACATGAGTCGCTCTCCTGCGAGTGTCACACTTGGAAACAGCACAGGCATCCATTTCGCCCTGGTGGTCTCTGCTTTGTAGAAGACCTGGGAGAGGAGGCAGGCTTCTTTACTGGAGAAGGATTGGTTTCTTAGTAGGGAGAGGAGCTTGTTCTTTTCCTATCTTGATGAGAGCCTGGCACTTGGAGTGTGTCCCTGCACCCCGGATGTGGGAGGCGCTTGGTGTTGTGGGGGCTCAGAGCACTGTGCCTGGGGGATGGGCAGGAGGAGGACACGGGAGCTTCACCGAGCATTCACAGTGGCAAGTCATTCTGCCTTCCTCACTTCATAAAGGGTGGGACCTGAGCGTCAGTCAGGCAGACAGGGTCCTACCTGTGGTGACCCACAACCCCAGTGCCCTCTCTGTCTGTGGACTCGTGCCCTTTCCCTGTAGAGAGGGAAGTTGCCCTGTGTTCCCGAGTGATCTCTCATCTGGCCCTGGCTTGTCTGCACAGCAGCCCGGGTTGTGTGGAGAGCTCTGGGACAGGGAGCGCTTTCTTTTCTGCTGAAGGAAACAAAGAGCGCTCCTGTGTTGGGTTGGCACAGACGACTCTCCATATCTCACCAAAAGATGGAAGATATCAGTGATTCATTAGATAGTGGAAACTTGAAATTTTCTTCTATTTAATGAATTTTAAAACCAGGGTGCTGTTTTTCAGAGAGAAGAAAATATAATATTTCCTCAGCATTTTTTTTTTTTTTTTTAGAAAAGCTTTTAGTTAGGACTGGGGACGTGGCTCAAGCGGTAGCGCGCTCGCCTGGCATGCGTGCGGCCTGGGTTCCATCCTCAGCACCACATACCAACAAAGATGTTGTGTCCGCCGAGAACTAAAAAATAAATATGAAAAAAAAATTCTCTCTCTCTCTCTCTCTCTCACACTCTCTCTTTAAGAAAAAAAAAAAAAAGAAAAGCTTTTAGTTAGCTGCTTTAGCATTCGAGTAAGAAGGCTATTCAGATACCAAATTGCCACAGATATTTAGCACTGGCAAAAATACTCCCTTCTGATTTAGGATCACTTAGTTACTAGCAAAAAATCTAAGTTAAGCTGCTGACTGGCAGCTCCCTCGGTATACTGGTGGCTTACCTGTGGATGTGGAAACCGCAGGGCCCAAGCTCTGTCCTGACTTACCTCACACAGCACCTGCGGTGGCCAAGGGCCCTGTGACACACCATACCCACATACTGTGTTTGCTGACTGATATAGTAGCTGTGGGACTCGGCACAGAATGGTCTGATTTGACTGTGACATTAAAACAAATTTCCAGACAAGTGAAACAATATCTGTATCCAGCAGCAAAGCAGATGGAGACATCCTGAGGAGTGGGTGAGGCAAGATGCATGTGAGGAAGGGTCCCTTTGAGCTGGAGTGGCCACATAGCTGGGAGCTCCTGTCTCCAGTCCTGCCCTGGAGTAGCAGGAGAGGTGGCCCCTTGACAACAACGTGCGTCTGTGCCCTTCCATATTGGGCAATTTTAAAATTTATTTTTTCTTTCTAAAAGAAGAGGTTAGTAGAGAATATACTTTTAAGAAACCCCTAAATTTTTGAAAAGTCTTTTTAAATTTGTTTAAAATTAAACCGAGGTTGATAAACACATTTTGAACATGGAGCTGAAGTGTGCTTTTATTTGTGATATTTATAAGCATGAGCAAAGATGTTGAGAATATCTGAGCATTAAGTAGCATTTTCATATCTCTGTTACATTGCTGATCTTATGTTACTAGTACACACACATACAAAAACAATCTGAAGAAGCAGCTGTGTAGTCAGCTGAGAGGACAGCCACAGGGGCTGGGTGACAGGAAGAGGAGCTTGACAGGATGAGCTGTAAGGTACTCGTGCTTAGTTGTGTCAGAGCCCCTGTGGCTCTAGCATTCCCAGAGCTGCCGCCTGCTGAACTCTAGGTCCGCATTCAGAAATAATGGATTCTATGTTTATTACTGTTTTCTGTTTAGTCATTTACATGGGGCTCTGTACTGCAGACATAGAAGCTTCATCACACTGTTGTTCATGAGCAAAACATGCCATTGTGCTCGCCAGTTAATAATAACGTGTATGTGTATATAACTGAATTTGAGTGTGGAACGGTGAGGACAAAAACTAGTATTATAAAGTCAAAGATGCTAAAAGCATGCGACTTACCTTCCAGGTATTTAAACTTCTGTTTCCTACCTAGAACCATATATACAACCTAGACTTCCTTTCCGCTCCCATCTTTTGCAGGCTTCCTTTGTATCATGTGTTTTGACCCTCAGCATTCTTGGGTAGTTTTATTTTTATTTTCCCTTTGTTATATTTCTGATAATTGTTGGCATTTTTTGGAAGAGAAACTAGTACCTCATTTTGAGATATTTTGCACCAGAAAGACAAAATAATAACTACTTAAAAATAAGGCCTGATGCAAAGGCAGTTCACTGAGGAAAGAATAGGCCTTTCATCTATTGGTCATCCATATGCAAAAGAATGAAACTTCAATTCATATCACTAGCCATAGGTAAAAATTAACAAAAATAGATTGAAGACTTAAATATAAAAACTAAAAATAGAAACTCGTACAACAAAGGAAAAAATCCTTCTAATCTCAAGTTAGAAATCTAAGATCTGTTCTATAAGACACCAAAATCATGATCCATACAAGAACAAAATGTATACACAGCTAGTCCTCTGGTTCTGAGAGTTCCATATCCACACATTAAACCAACTTCAGATTGAAAGTATTTGGAAAATATTGATTCTTATTCTGAACATGTGCAGATGTTTTTCTTGCCAAAAATATTATAGCATAACAACTATCTTTACAAACATTTACATTGTATTGGTTAATAAGTAATGTGGAGATGATTTGTAAGTATATCAGAGTATATGCTTAGGTTATATGCAAATACCATGCTCTTTTACATTAAGAACGTATCTGTGGGTACCAAAATCTGTGGGTCCTGGAACCAATTCCTTAGGACATAGAGGGACAACTGTATGGAGGGCTTTATCTAAATTAAGAATGTCTGTTTTCAAAAGTCGGTGTGAGGAGATTGAAAAGACAGGCCCCAGATTGGAAGAAATGTGTACATCGTATATCTTACTTGTGTCTAAAATATTGTAAAGAACTCTCCAATCTCCATATTGAGAAAAGAAAACAACCTAGTTAAAAAATACTCAATAGATTTGAGCAGATTTCCCTAGAGAAGACTTAAAGATGGCAAATAAATAGATAAAAAAAAAAAAGATATTGAGCAGCATTGGTTGTTAGGAAAATACAAGTTGAAACCACCATGAGACACTACTAAACATCTATTAGAATGTCTAACTTAAAAAGGCTTCATTGTTGGCAGTGAAGCATGCATCTGGAACTTTCATACACTGCACATAAAATGTAAATGGTACAACCTAGGAATTAGTTGGCATTTTCTTAAAAAGTTAAACATACACCTACCATATGAGCCATATGGAAAGCCTATGGTAAGATATGATAGCAGTTTCGTATTTGTAACATTTATTTTTACAGGCGCTTAGAAGTCTTCCTTGTTTTTTCTTCTCCATTGTGCGGATGTTCTGTAGTCTATTCAGCCTGTTCACTACGGTGGACCTTTGACTTGTTTTCCTTCTTTTGTCATTAAAATAATGTCATAATGGAAATCCTCTTGCACATGTCACTTCACATTTTTACCAGTCTCTCTGTGAGTAGATTTCTAGAGTGAAAAAGCCATGTATTTCAAGGGTGGGTACTCCAGGGTATCCCCAGACATTCCCTCCTAGGAGATAACACATTGCCTTCAGAGCAGACCATCCAGCCTTGGAATATTTCCTGGTCAGACTGATGAGCTGTGTAAATTGCATTTCTCTTAATTAGCAGAGTTGGTGGTTTTCATGTTTAAGGGTCATGTGAATTTTTAATTGTCTCTTTGTAGCATTTTCTCCTTTTCCTTTTTTAGTGAACTAGTGCCAGTTTTTAGGAGTTTGTTATATTAAGAATTAATTCTTTTATCTTTTTTCCAGTTGTAAATATTTTTCTTCTTGTTTACCATTCTGTTTTGGCTTTGCTTAGAGTTTTTCCTTTTTATATTCTTTTGCTTTATAAGCGTTTTGAGTTCTTTTTTGTTTGTTTGTTTTTGGCACCAGGGATTGAACTCAGGGTCTCTTTAATATTGAGCTGCATCCCCATCCCCATCTTTTTTATTTTGAGACAGGGTCTTGGTAAGTTACTTAGGACCTTGCTAAGATTCGGAGGCTGGCCTTGAACCTGCAATCCTCCTGCCCAAGCCTCTTGAGTTTCTGTAATTGCAGGCCTGTGCCACTATTCCCAGCTACAAGTTTTTTTTTTTTTTTTTTTTTTTTAAATGAATAGGAATTTGTTACTCTCTTTGAGGACCTACAGGCAGGTGTGGATCTGCTGGGCGACTCATATGCCTTTTTGTTGGCCAGTGTGGCTGGTGCACAGTAGACTCTAGGGACAGCCAAGCATCTCCCATTTAGCCCACGTGCCTTCTTTTCTCCTGCAGGCTGGTTCAGGCTTGTGCTCAGCACAGGGGCAAAAGCATCTACCCTTCAGGTGGACACCAGATACTGCTGGTGATGCCCTGCTTTCTGCATCCAGAACCTGACTTAGGCCGGAGGCTGGTGCAAGCTCCTTGTGCTGTCAGTCAGCTCCACCCCTATGGCACACGGTATTTTTAAACAGCAGCTTTTTGCTTATTTTTTTGTAATTTTTTTCTTTGCATTTTTTTTTTCCTTTTTCTTCTGCCCTTCTTCCTTCCTCAGATCTCAGGCACACAGAATTAAATGTTCCCAGCTTTTTTCCTCCTCTTTTTTTCCTTCGTCTTCCTTACAATCCAGTATTTCACAGAACTGGTGTATTGCCTAGCTATTTTGAAGGTGCAGGTCTTCCTGAAAGTGTTGTTTGCATCTATCCCTGAACTTGAAAAGAAGAGGAGAGTAGGTCAAAGTTGCGTGTCATTCATTCAAAGCCGCCCGTGTTTCTTGCCTCACAGTGTGTATGCTGTGGAGGCAGGTCAGGGAGGCAGCGTCCCGGGGCCCTGAGCTCTCGTGGGTCACCAGCACAGGACCCAGCAGCCTGCAGCCAGCCAGGGCAGCAGCTGCCAGCTCTTGTTTTACCCAGATGTGCCTAACTGAAAGATCTCTTTTACACCATTCTTGGTTTTATACAAACTGCTGTTTTTGTCATTCCCTGCTTTGAGAGAATACTTTTCAGGATTACTTGAGACACATAAGTTAAAAATATAAAAAAGAGAAAAATAACTATTTTCTATCCAGTATTTCCCCTCTCCAAACAGATGCCTTTTTCAACCTCAAGTGTCTCATGTGTCTCAGTGTCATGACAGATCACTTGCCAAAGTCAAAATAATAAGACTCAGAAATTCAGTGTTTATGAAATCAGTTCACTTGAATGTGAATGTGTGATGGTGCTGCCAGAGAGGTGGGCAGAGATCACTCTTGAGGTGCTGATTTGTATCATGATGCCTGTCGGGTTTCCTGTGAAACGCTAAGGAACAGTGATGTGGCTTTTTGCTGGAAAGGTGGGGGCTGTGATTAGGGCCATGGAAAGCCACCAGTAGGAGGAGCTGAGACAACAGTGCCGAGATAGTAGCTGGGGACTTGGGTCCTGGAAGACACAACAGGATTCATTTGAAACTGAAGAAGGGATTCCCCTCCCTTTGAGCCAGTGGCATCAGAGGTGAGGAAGAGGCAGGAGAAGACATGGAAAGGATTGTAAGCTGTGTAAGAGCAAGACAGATGGGCCAAGGTGGGGGGTGGAGAGACGCCTGCTGCATGGAGGTGTGTTGGGCTGAGGGAGGAGCCAGGGTGCACACCTGAGACTGGGAAAACCTGAGGAGCCTCGGAGTGAGAGTCAGCTGCCCACCAGGCTGCTCCTGAACCCAGGAGCACCGCCGGGTGGAGTTGGTGATTTTCTGCAGCAGCATTGTGCTGCCCACAGGTACCACCAGAGGAGATAACCGGGCAGTGCAGTGTATGGGTGGGAATTTGCCAGAGTTCACAGTGAAAGGTGAGGGAGAGCAAGGGAGGGGGAAGGCACCGTTTATCGTTTTGTTTTTATTCTTTGCAGTACTAAGGGCAGAACCCATAACACTATATCCCCAGCCCTTTTTATTTTTTGAGACGGCATCTTGCTAAGTTGCACAGGCTGGTTTTAAACTTGTGATCCTCCAGCCTCAGGCTTCCAAGTGGCTGGGATTGCAGTTTGCACCACATGCCCTGCTAAGGGTGGGAAGGTTTAAGACCAAGGATGAGGAAGGACTCCGATGAAAATGTGGTAAAAGTCTTGCAGCAGTGGGAAGGACAGGCTGATGGAAGGTGAGAGCTTGAGTGGGCCGAGTGCTTGTTGGGAGTGGGTGACAAACTCAGCCAACGGAGGCCTGCCCAAGGGGCTGGGCATCTGTGTGTGCTAGGAGTCTGGGGAAGGAAGGCAGAGCTGGCGGGGCGCGGCTGCCTTGGTGCCATCAGATCCCCTGCAGCCTGCGCGCTCGCCAGCCTCCTCGCCAGGCAGCATTCCCTCCACAACTTCTTTCTTGTCTCCTGGTTCTAAGGCAAGCTGTTTCCGTGTTAAATAGCTGTTTGTCTCCACATCTGTTCTCTCATGTTTATTTGCTTAGCTTCTGACTTTTTCATGTGTATAAATTACTTCTGTTGCAAGTATTTTGCCTTTATCATGATTTCTGTCTTCAGTATTTTGTCTTTTTTGATGCTATTTCTAATGTATTTATTACTTCTCTAAGAGTGTTATTTTGGTTTTCAGTGTTTTTCATGGCTCTTTAATTTCCTCTTTTTAATTAAAGCATTTTAGTTATATATAGTAATGTTGGGTTTATTTTGACAGAATCATATGTGCATGGAATTTTATTTCAATCCCCTTTCTCCCCCGTACACTTTCCCTCCCCTCCTCTCCACCCCACTCTCTTTCGGCTACTCTACACATCCTCCTTTTGCTCATTTATTTACTTTTGGTTAGTGCTTTCTACATATACATAAAGGTGAAATCCCCTGTGGTATATTCATATATGCATGTAACATGATTTTGCTAAGTTTATTCTATACTTCCTTCCCTTTAGCATCCCTCTTCCCTCCCTCTCGGTTCTTCTACACCACTAATCTTCCCTATATCTTTCTGATATCTGATTTTGCTGTAGTCTCCACATGTAAGAGAAAACTTTTGACCCTTGACTTTGTGACTCTGGCTTCTTTCACTTAGTATGGTATTCTCCAGTTGCATTCATTTACCGGCAAATGCCATGATTTCATTCTTCTTTATGACTGTGTTAAGCTCCCATTGTGTATGTAGACAACATTTTCTTGATCCATTTGTCAACTGATAGAAATCTGAGCTGATTCCATAATTTGGCTATTGTGAATTGTGCTGCTATAAACATTGAGGTGACTGTATACCATAGTCTGCTGATTTTAGTTGTTTTGAATACATACTAAGGAGTGGGATGGCTGGGTCATACGGTGGTTCCATGCCTAGGGTTTTTTGTTTTGTTTGTTTGTTTGTTAATCTTGCTGCTTTCCAGGATGGTTGTACTGATTTGCAGTCCCACCAACAGTGTATGAGTGTACCTTTTCCCCCATCTCCTTGCCAGCATTCATTATTTTTTTTTGTTATTGATGATTGCTAATCTGACTGAAGTGAGATGAAGTCTTGGTGTAGTTTTGATTTGCTTTTCCCTGAATGCTAAAGATGTTGAACATTTTTTCATGTATTTCTCGGCCATTTGTGTTTCTTCTTTTGAGAAAGTTCAGTTTAGTTCTTTTGCTCAGTAATTGACTGGGTTGTTTGTTTTTCTGGTGTTAAAGTTTTTTTTTTTTTAACTTTTTTTGTAGTTGTAGATGGACAGAATACTTTTGTATTATTTATTTATTTCTATGTGGTGCTGAGAATCAAACCCAGTGCCTCACACATGCTAGGCAAGCTGTTTGCCACTGAGCTACAGCTCCCGTCCAAGTTATTTTGAGTTCTTTATATATTCTGGATATTAATCCTTTGTCAGAGGAGCAGTTGGCAACAATTTTTTTTTCCCATTCCGAGACTCTCTCTTCACACTCTTAATCATTTTCCATGCTGTGAAAAAGTGTTTTAATTTGATGGCATCCCATTTATTGATTCTTAGTTAAATGTCTTGATCTTTAAGAGTCTGTTGAAGTCAGTGCCTGAACCTGTATCATGGGGTGTTGACCGTATGTTTTCTTCTAGTAGTCGTAATATTTCTGGTCTAATTTTTAAATCTTTGATTCATTTTGATTCTACTTTTGTGCAGGGTAAGAGAGAGGGACCTAGTTTTACTCTTCTATATTGCTATCCAGTTTTCCAGCACCATTTGTTAAAAATCTTGTCTTTTCTCCAACATATATTGGCACCTTTATGAAGTGTCAGATAGCTATAAGTATGTGGATCTGTCTTTGTCTTGGGTTCCATTGGTCTTTGTGTCTATTTTGATGCCAACACCATGCTGTTTTGGTTACTGTAGCTCTGTAGTATAAATTGAGATCAGGTATTGTGATGCCTCTTGTATCGCTATTTCTGCTTAGATTGCTTTGGCTATTCTGGGTCTCTTATTCTTCCAAATGAATTTAAAGGTTCCCTACGAAATCAGGAACAAGACAAGGATATCGGTTCTCACCACCTCCATTCAAAATAGTTTTTGAAACTGTAGCCAGAGCAAACAAACAAGAGAAGGAAATTAAAGAGATACACATAGAAAAAGAAGAAGTCAAACTATCTGTTTGCTGATGACATGATCTTGCGTCTAGAAGACCCCAAAATCTCCACCAGAAGACTTCTGGACCTGATAAGTTAATTCAGCAAAGTAGCTAGATACAAGATGAGCACTTCTAAGTCAATAGCTTTTCTAAACTTCAACAGTGATTCTGTTGAGAAAGAAATTAGGAAATCATTCCTTTCATAATAAGCTCAGAAAAAAATTTGAGGAATTGACCTTGCTGTGGCCCTCTCATCTCTCTCGGAGGCACAGCCATTAATTAAGGAGATACCATACGAGAGGCAATGGGGGATGAATAAAAGAGTCTAACAGACACACAGGGAGAGAAAACGGTCGGGCCGGCTGGGCACTGCTCTCTGCTAGAGATGTAGTGACCCTAAACCAGCTCAGCACACTGATTATATAAGTTTCGTAAAAAGCTTATCTGTGGGAAAATAGGCTATCTGAAGGATTCTCTCATCTCTGGGACTTGGTGCCTGAGCTCCAGGACTCAGCTGCTGCCTGCTCTGTGCCTTTGCATGTAACTTGCGCAGGCCAGCATCACCATAACAACTGGGCTGGTTCCCCGCACAGCACAGCCGTGATTCAAGCCACTCTCCACATGACCTACCCAAGAGGTCAAAGATCTCTAAAAGGAAAATTATAGAGCACTGAAGAAAAAAACGAAGAGGGCCCCATAAGATGGGAAAGACCGCCCCATGTCCTTGGGTAGGCAGAATTGATATTGTCAAAAGGGCCATACTACCAAATGCAGTATACACAGTCAGTGCAGTCCCCATCAAAATGCCAGTGACATTCTTCACAGAACTAGAGAAAGCAGCCCTTAAATCAGTGGAGTATTTTGTTGAGGATGCTCTGTAATGTAGGCCTTCTAGTTGAGAATTCTTTTCATTTTTGTTTATCATGGAAGGTTTTTTTTTTTTTTGAGAGAGAGAGAGAGAATTTTTTTTAATATTTATTTTTCAGTTCTCGGCGGACACAACATCTTTGTTGGTATGTGGTGCTGGGGATCGAACCCGGGCCGCACGCATGCCAGGCGAGCGCGCTACCGCTGAGCCACATCTCCAGCCCGTCATGGAAGGTTTTTATCATTTCTCTTCGGTGCCACTGAATTTCATCTTCAAATCTGAAGCTTAATTTTGCTGGATATAAAATTCTTGGTTGGCATCCATTTTCTTTCAGAGCTTGAAATATATTATTTCAGGACCTCCTAGCTGTGAGGGTCTGGGCTGAGATCTGAATTGGTTTCCCCCTCTATGTAATTTGATTTTGTTTCCCCTCTCACAGCCTTTAAGATTTTATCTTTATTCTTTGTGTTAGTCATTCTCATTATAATGTGTCTTTGTGTGGGTCTGCTGTAATTTTGTACATTTGGGGTTCTATAAGCCTCTTGTATTTGATTTACAATGTTTTTTTGGTTTACAATGTTGAGGTATGTTCCTACTGTCCCTAGTTTTTCTAGTGTTTTGAACATGAAGTTGTGCTTTATTTTGTCAAATGCTTTTTATGCATCTATTGAGATGATCGTGTGATTCCTGTTTTGATCTAGTAATATGATGAATTTTGTTTATTGATTTTCGTATCCTTATGAGGGATCCCCAACTAGAACAGTTGTGACAGTATACTGTATTGTAATGGAAGTTATGTGACTGTGATCTTTCTGTCACAGGACAGGTTTTGTGTGTGTGTGTGTGTGTGTGTGTGTGTGTATACATATATATAAAACGTGCATACCCTAGACAAAGAGATGCTTCACACCCTGGGCAGGACAGAATGGGATGGCATGAGATTTCACAAGACACTCAGAAAAGCAGTTTTGAAATCGTGAAGTAATTATTTCTGAAATTTTCCATTAATATTTTTGGATTTCAGTTGATCATGGATAACTGAAACCACAGAAAGCAAAACTAAGGATAAGCTGGGTATCATGGCACATGCCTGTAATTTCAGTGGCTTGAGAGGCTGAGGTAGGAGGATCACCAGTTCAAAGCCAGCCCCAGCAAGTGAGGCACTAACCAATTGAGTAAGACCCTGTCTCTAAATAAAATATAAAATAGGGCGTGGCTCAGTGGTTGAGTGCCCCTGAGTTCAGTCCCCAGTAACTGAATCTAAAAAGGCAATAGGTGTGGGTGTATATATTCTTGTTGTTATATTTTGTGAATTTTTTTTTTTGCTGGCATAGATAAAAGATTTTAATTTTTTTGTGGTATGATTTATTTTTATTTTGGGTTAAAGTGGGAAGGAAGGTTATTTGTCATGTTTTTCTTTCTTTTTTTTTTGAGATATGGTTTAGAGTTCTGAAAATCTGACTAGATATCAGATACATTTCATTACAAAAATAATTTGTTTCCAGTAACTTAGAGTTGCTTCATCTTGCGTGGCCATGCTTTGCGGAAAGGCTCCTTCACTTTCCTACTATCAAACAGTTATTATCAAAATTTTCTTGTACTGGCATTTAACAAAATGAAATACTTGGTTGTTTTCTCAGAGAGAAATAATTTTAATTAGTCTGTTCACAGTAGTTTTAGTCACTGTGCAGTATCATGCGTGTTTTAATTTGTTCATTTTGCTGTTTGTTTTCTGTTTAAAGTTTTTTGTTTGTTTGTTGGTCTGTTTAATTAGACTTAGGCAGATCCCAAGCAGGAAATCTCGGAAAGTGGTGGGAGCATGGCACATGGTCGTGTCACCTCTGCCTAGGTTTTGTGATTTGTGATCAGTGCCAGGTCTAACCTTCTCCTGCAGTGCCAGCCCTCAGGACTCTGGGAGAGGGTGGAGGTGGGCTAAAGGCAGAGAGTGGGGTGAGGAACAGGAGGCAACCTGCAGGTGCCCTGGAGAGGAGGCCCAGGTGTCAGTGTCTGTCTGTCTGGCAGGCCTTGTGGTGCCATCCATTTCTCTTCAATGCCACTTATTTAGTGGGAGCTGAATCGTGCAATTTTATCTTGAAGGTTTCTGCCATTGTCATTGCCTTTGATATCAGAGGTGGGTCGTGATTTATTGTCTCTTTTGCTCTACTTATCAGTTATAGTCTTCTCCCCCTCCAGGACTTGCCCCTCAAAGGGGAGCTGCATATGTAAGGAGCTGTGCGGCTCTGGTCCCTTCTAGTAGATGTGGCTTGCCTTTAGGAAAACAGGCGAGCTGCAGAACCAGGCAGTCACAGGGTGGGTTGGTTCCCTCACCTCTCTGAATCACTTGGTTTTCTCATTTGTCAAATGAGGATCACAGTGGCTTCCCTCTTGTACCTGGTCTCTTGAATTGCTCGATCTGCGCATACTGTATCAAGAGGCAGACCTATGAGCTGGTTCACTGGTGCAGGACAAGAAGGGAAAGCCCTGGAAGCAGAGGGCTGGGGTTCCCTGAGAGACTCAGAGCCAGAAGAACCAGCCAGACTCTTTGTGGGTTCCTGACCTGCAGAATCCATGAAAGAAGTAAATGTTTGTTGTTTTAAACCACTAAATTTTGGAGTAATTTGCATTGCACCATATATGACTAATCTTATTCTTATCATGTAATTGTTAAGCATGATGAAACCATATCTTCTGAAGAACTTTGTAAAGACTACATGGTTTTTATTCTTTATCATCTTCATGATTGCGTGATTGGTTTTCAGCATTTAAGATATTTTCTTTAAAAATGCAAAGTAGTGTAAACAACTCATAAAGACAGATAACATCCGAAGATACCAAAGTATTAAATTTGATTTCTCATATCTGTAGTCAGATAGTTTATCTTGTAAGTATGAAATGCATTTCTACCAAAGTATTAAATTTGATTTCTCATATCTGTAGTCAGATAGTTTATCTTGTAAGTATGAAATGCATTTCTAACAAAATCACCCTATCAAAATAATCAAGTGTTTTCTTTCAGACTGTCTTATGTATTTAATATTTTATTTAACCCCACAATTATATCCATATTATACATACATAATACCTATTATATAATACCACAAAAGGTAGTAATCTCAAAAAGAAATATCCAGCTTAGTCATAATTTTGTGATGTACTTATAGATTCTAATGACGTTAAATCAATCATATATGAATAATGTAACATAATTTGTAATATTTTATAAAAATTATTAAAATGCAAAAATACATGTGTAGGAGACATGGTTGCAGAGGCACTTTTATGACCCAGTGTACTCAGTGTGGGAGGAGGTCTGTGTGGAAGGCTGTTAGGAAGGTCTTGGCTTTGGTCAAGTTTACTTGCCGAATGCCAAGTGCCAATGTCTCGGCTTGGCACAGAATCACGAGCCACCACACAGCTTTGTAGGTTCAAACAGCAATTCTTTATTCCCGATCTCACACCAGCCTCCACACACGTTCAGGGGCAATTCCAATATGTCCGATCCCAAATCCTACTCCACGAGGCTTTTTCCAAATCCCATTTTAATCTCACGAGAACTCAACGGGAACAAGCAGCAGGAACACCCTAATCCCAGCATCAATAATCTTCAACCTCAACTTCCCTAAAACTCCTATTGTCACGCCCTAAACCCAAGGACGGAGATACTTCCTGCAGGAATACACCCTAATCCTGGATCCACCCTGGTGATTGAGCAGGGTCACCTTTCTCAAACACACAAGCAAGGTCGCAGCAAATTTCCAAGGCAAGTCCATTTAACATGGGGTACACTGGCAAGGATTACGATGCGTCATACCTACTTGGTAATGGCCCTCAGCGTTTACTGATCCCACTTTTCTTGTAAGATGATCATTTGGTGTCTAGATGTTCTCCTTTGTGTGACAAGAGTCGCCGACATTGTAGAACACCTCTCTGCCTCTAAACATCTGCTGGCTCTCTTCCCCTTATACTAAGCAGCACCCTTACCCAGACAGAAGAATTGTGGGGATGCGGAGACCTTTCATCTTGGATGCATCTTTGAAACACTGGGCACATGGAAATGAACTGTCGCTCCTGTGCAAGCTTTGCTTTTTCAGGAGAAGCCAACATTGCCACCAGCAGGGAAGTCATGAGAGCCTGAGAGGTCACCCGACTCTCGGGGCAGGAGACTCTGCACCTGTGCTGTTCAGTCCTGTGCCAACTGGCCACAAGAGGCTGTTTAAGTTTAAATTAATTGAAATGAATCGAAATTAAAGCTTGGATCACACATGTCACATTTCAGGTGCTCATTGCCACATATGCCTAGTGACTTCCACATCAAGCAGGATAGACAGAGTCCTTTCTCTCGAAGCCTTCACTTGACTGTTAAACCGAGCCATTCCTTCCGTTGCTCCATTTAAGGTGGAAGTTGTAAATGAGTTGACTGGTCTGGATTCAGCCACTTGCCTGCCCACTGGCTGTACTGAAGTGTGAGGGAGGGTTGGTCAGGAGCAGCCTCCAGAAGACCCTTGACGCTACCAGGGGAGCACTTGAGTTCTCGGCCTCCTGATTGCTGTGTGGTGGAGGGGCAGGCAGTGCTGGTGGTACATCTGGGTGGACCAAAAGGGATAGATGCACACCCTACAGTCTTTAAAATAGTTTTAAAGGTGAAAGTTGGTTCATCATGTATATAACAGCAAATGGACAGTTTTTCAAAAGTTAAAAAAAGACAACCTTGCCCGTGGGGATAGCATGGTCGCCTTGCTTTCATAAAGCCCCAGGTTTGATCCCCAGCACTTGGGGGTGGGGGGTATAACAGTGTTTCATTAACACTTGAATGAGGTAATGGTTCAAAGGGCTTTTGGTAAATAAGTATTGTAACTAAAAAGCTATATCAAAAAGGTTTTAAATCTTTTTGCCAGACTGCTTAACTTGCTCTGGAAAAAAAAATTTTTTGATGTCCACCTTGTCTTCCCCTGCCTTGATTCTTAAAAAAAATTTTTAAAGTTTTTCCTAAATGCTACTTTAGCATAAGCCTTGTAGATGAAGCTCAGACTGCTAAATTTTCAGGTAGTTTCTACACAGTGTGGCCACTTAGGGTTTTCTCCTCACATACTCCAATCCCATCAGATCCAATTCAAATCTTTCTTCTTTTTCTTCTCCCTCCCCTGCCTGCCTGCCTGCTCCCCTGCTCGCTCTATTTCATTGCTTTACAACATACTAAAAGTCTGAGGGAATAGCAAGTATTGCAACACTTGAAACTGTGGTCTCAAATTAAAGGTTAAATATTGTTAGGGTTTTTGTATAATCACGACAGTGTCTTATAAGACTGGAAAACATGCCTTGTTAGCTCACATAGCTCACTCCTCTTTGACCCTGATGCTTTCATGGTAAAAGTGAGAGGAACTCAGTTTTCTGAGCACTGAGCCATGACCTACCCAGAAGGCTCTTTGCTAAAGTGCTCTGACAGAGTCCCACCGGAGTCAGTCGCAAAGGGCATCCAACTCCAAAGCTGGCATTTTACTGAGGTTTCCTCCACAGTTCAAGGAAAAAATAACCTCAACTGGAGCTTCCTGTTTGTTTATGAGAGGAGATTCGTAAGTGATTCAAAGTGATATTTACTTATAGAAGTCAGAGGTCACTTCTAATCATATCAGTAAGTACCCTTAATGCAGTGTCTGTACCTTTCAGCTTGAAATAGTCGTTGTAAGTGTCCCCCTTTGTTATTAGTGCCTCTTTTCCCATGAAGTCAAAAGGGAAGGGAAAAGGTGATGAATAAAAAAAGAAACAAGTGCAGCATATTCCACCTTTGAATTCACCAAAACATACTTTGTCATCCTAAATTGTGTTCCATTACTTACATATTTTTATTGTGAAAAGTAAAGCTTACTTTAAATCATTTTAATGTGTAAATTCAACAAAGGGAAAGCAGTATCTGAATTTGGTATTGTTTTATACTTCTTGTTGAGGGCTTTGGTCTGGGAGAGGAGTGCTGAAGTCTTAGATTGCTGCTAGCTTTCCCGTGGCATTGAAGGTCTGCATGCCCAGGAGGCAGCAGGGAATACAGAAGGTGTTCTGTGTTCTGTAAAACTTTGTCTTTCTTGCCCTCTCTGGCAAAAGAAAGGTTTTTGCTGTGGTAAAGCCTCTGCAGACAGATATTGCTACTTAAAAATGTTTGTTTTGAGTAGTATAATCTCAGATGACCATTAGGTAGGGAAAACTTTTTTAATGCCCTCTCAAGATATTTGATTAACTCCTGAAAAATTATTAACAGTTCTATGCCATTTCAAGTATATTTTCATTCTTCCAAACAATACACTAGTGTGGAAGCATTTGTTATATGATTAGATTAGTTCTGCCATTTGTGACAGTGCTTGCTAGTTGCCTACCCATTTTCATTTTCCTTGAGTAATACAGCCCCAGCTGAATTCTCAATGCTGTGGCAAACAGTCAGCAAGGAGACTACATTTGCAACCCCTCACAGCTACCTGTGGCCAAGTTCTAGACGGTGAGATAGACGGAAGTAGATGTTGGCTGGGGCTTAGTCAGTGGAGCACTCTCCTGCCCTTATCCCTTTTTTTCATTCTTGGTACTTGATTACAGACTTAATAGCAAGACTTCAGCAGCCTTTTTGTATCATGAGCTAGCAGGGAGGTTAGAGGGTGCAGTGTGAGAAGAGCAAAGAAGAAACATTGAGCTCAGAAACCTATTTTCTGACTTCATAGAGTAGCCACACATGATCTTTGTGTAGCCTTACAAAAACTGATCCCCAGATTTTGATTTGCAAAGTCCAAGTTTCAATAAAGTAGTTAAAGCAAAGTAGTGAAATTGTAGATCTTGCTAAAGAGACTGGATTTAGTGATGTGGACAGCAAAGGAGCTGAAGACCTGGTGACATCACGTGGTGAAGTGCTGACTACCCAGAAGCTTGTTCCCTGTGTTCATCCTCATGCTCATCATTGCTGGGAAATAAAAGCTTTGAAATTCAATATTAAACCTAAAAGAATATGCAGAAAGTGCCATGGAATTGCAGCTATTGTAAGCAATCTTGATTGCCATTAAGCAGAAGTGTTACATTTTAAAATACAGCTCCCCTGAAAGGAACCAGGGTCTGGGGAGGAAATGGACAACAGGAGCTTGGTACATTGTACACTACCATAACAGGAAATTATCAGAGACTATTTGAGTCTTGTCAGAAAGACTTAAGAGCCAACCTGAGTAATTTACCACTGGCTGAAGGTGGGGTGGGTTGAGCTTCAGGGAAGGTAATGGCTTGGGATTGCCATGTGTCAAATAGGTTAAAATCCTTAAGCTAATGATGCTCAGCAGTTAAAAACTGGTCACCTTTGGAGGATGGTAGGGAGACACCCTTTAATTTTGAAAAGTAGAAAATAAAGGAAAACAGCTTTTCAAAGACTAATTACAAACCCATTTTTGGTATATCACAAACAAAAGAAATAGATACCCATTTAGAGTATTTTCTTTTTTTTTTCTTTTTTTTTTTTTTTTTTTTACCTTGTCTGTGGTTCAAAGTTGTCTACTTTGAGAATCTTAGTACCAAAGAAAGAATTTGCTTTGAGTTTGAATAGTTAGTAGATAATTGACAGTTCTGTTCACCCTGCACTGCATGTAGCTGCTTCCTGTTACCCCAGCTCCAGGGAGCAGCAGGGACTCCCACCTCCCTCCCTCCTTGTACGCTGAGGCTTTTGTTTGTTTGTTTTTTCCATTTAATAAGTGATCAGTTTAGAAATTCTGTGTTTATTGTGCTTAGAATTACTGGCATTCATCATTTATCTTTAATACAACTTTTCGTTTATTTTAATTATATTATCTGTTTAGTGCCACATAAAAGGAAACAGTTTGTACCTGATACTTTTGTTTTCTCTGCACACACATAATCCCTGATGAATTCATTTAAGTATTAAATATTTAGGTAATTGATGTTTAAAATGCTAAATACTCTGCAGGAATCATGGTAGACTATTATGTAGTAGTTTAATGTAGTATCTGAATTTGGTATTGTTTTATACTTCTTGTTTATACTTTTGCCCAACTATTTTATCAGTATTTGGGAAGATTGATTGGAACTTTTGGATAGGCTAAGAATACAATATTATTTTTCTCATTTAGAATGATAGGTTCTCAATATCCATACCTATCCAAATAGTTTATAATTGGTAGGTCTGAAAATATACACACAAAAATTACTTTAGGAAATGGGAAAAGCACTTTCTGTACGTTATTTCACAAGATCTACAGAAGTGGGTTCCAGCAATCTGTGATTGTACTCACAAAGGTCTCTTCCTCCTTCCTGTTTTAGCTCAGTCCCTCCATGACTTTGATTTCAGTCACAGCTGCTCCATTCAGAAGCTAGATTTTCTGCCTCCCGCTGTCGTACCCACCTCGTTGGATCATCAGGCCCATGGATACTCACCCTCTCAGTCATCTCTCCTTTCTTACAAATCCAGCTTAAGATTCCATGGTACTTTGAGATCATTATTTCCTTGTGAAGGACCTTAGCTAGCTTCCCACCAATTTTGTAGGGAAATTAGAGGGATTAAATTGGTTAATACCCATGAAGCACTGAGGATAGTTTATGCATAATTATTACATAGCATCTGCTCAATAAATGTCAACTTCTGCTCTCACCCACTCCCCACTCTTTTGTACTTATCTAAGTAAAGTTTTAGCTTATTTGCTTAGGCTGGGCTGGCCCCAAATACCTAGCAATTGCTGGGGGTGGGGGAGATAAAATTAGTTAATTCATCCTCTGATAACGTATCTCAAATGTCATTTTGCCCCGCATTTCTGCCATATTTTCCTAGTAAGTCTAACTTTCCCACTTTCTAAGAAATGTGTTCAGATCTTTCCTCATTTCATCTATGCTTCAGATGTTCTTGGGTTCACATAACAGGAAACACCTTGAAATATCACAAAAGTCTCAAAGTGGGGCACCTTCATGGTTGGTGAGTTTAGCAGCATGGTGACGTCTTTCTGGTGCGCCATCTTCAGTGTGACACTTTGCTCTTGTAAGCTGCTGTCATGGTCACCATGTGGCTGGCTACCATCGCTCAAAACATCTCATGTAGATATGACAGCATTCTGGATGAGGACCTGGTTATTCCTGTGTTCTTTATTTCAGTGGAAACCCAGTTTGCTGAACGACCCCTGCAGACTTACCTTCACTGGCGGACCAGTGTGGCGAAGGGTGCTGGGGAAGGAGGCCTATGAAGCCCGGTTGGCCCTAACCGAGTAGCGAGTCCTCTCTGTTGCTGCCACTTTACTCCTGCCTCACTGAGCACATCTCACGGTCCTGCTGACGTCTCTGCTTTTCTCTCTCCACTGTCTACCTGGTGGTCTAGTCCAGGCCCCTTGCTTTGAATGCCCTTTGTATGACACTGTTCATTAAGAAACATTAGCTAATCCACATCCAGTCCCACACTTTACCACTCCATTTATGTGTGTCGAAGACATCTTAACCTAATTTGATCAGCATACACCTCCCTTTTCTCTGTTTTTCCAATGTCAGTAATGTGGGACGCTCTCACACTTGAACCAAATATTTTGGCTTTAGATTTTGACTTTCCTTTCTCCCTGCATTCTTAACTATTTCAAAAAGCACTTATCCCAAGCCCCTCTGCATCAACCTCCCTACACTGCCCAGTCTCAGCCCAAGCCACCATATTGCACCCTCCTACTCAGCACTTTGCTTTGATCTGCCCCCACAGTGTGTTCTCTCTCAAGCTTACAATGACTCTTTTTAAAATGCAAATTGAATTATGTCACTTACTACCCCAAACCCTTTACCGCCCTTGTATCACTTTGCTAAAGTAAAATAAACTTTTACCCAACATATCTAAGCTCACTTCCCACCACTTCCTCACCCATTCCTGTGAGCCTCTTTTAAATGTTCCACGTTCAGCCTCACCCTCAGGCCTTCACACCAGCTGAGGTCACACTGACATTCTTTATGATCTTTCTATGGCTGCCTGGTTGTCATTCAGAATCAGCCTCTTTTTCCAACAGGCCTTCTTAGCTGATCCAGTCTAAATCAGCCAGCCAGTGTATTATCCCAGAACTTGGCCCTACATGAAATGGTATCTGTGATACTTCTCACAGTCTGCTGTTCTTTTGTTCATGTGCTTGTTTCTTGCCCTTTTCTTTCCTTTGCTGCCTGTAGGATGATAAGTTCCATAAGATTAGTGATGGTCTATCTCATTTAGGTGTTCAGCACCTAGGACAGTACCTGGCAGGTGTTAAGTTACTCAACCAGAAAGTTGTTGATTGAACAAATCGCTTTTATTTGCAAAATATAAAACGGATAAGCTCCTATTCAACTTCATCTATTTGTAAGTTAAAGAGGAACTACTAACCATGTTATTGCATCATTCATGGTTTTAGAGAGCAAGCAATAGAAATTCTTTGGCTATCATAAATGAACAGAACATTTATTATAAGGCTTCTGGAATTGATAGATGAATGGAGAAGTCAGCTTGGAGTCGCTAGTGGAACCCAGGAGCCTTGGAAGTAGATAACATGCACATCACTGTCCTTGCATTGCCTGAGAGTTGGGAAGTCGCCACTCTGCAGAGTCACCCACACAGACTGTCAGTTCTGAGAAACAATACCCACCTGGCCAGACCTGGCTTAGGTGCCTACCCAGCTGTGCCAGAGGAGTGTCTGACTCCCTTGGCTTCATCTAAGGAAGTCTCTGCTAACTGAACTGTGCTCAGTGGAGGGAGAGGGGCCTGGAGTCTCCACAAGAAAGACCAAGATTTTATCAGGGGATAGCTGCCAAAATATGGCCAATGTTCAGAACATTCAGGTAACTCATTTTAAAGTTTCTCTCCGAGCTTGTTGATGTCCTGCCACCAAGTGAACACACCTACCTCCTTCATCCTCTGGGCTAATATGACCTTAACTTCCTCAGACTCAAATCTGCATTAGAAAATGACAGTTCCCCACCTTTGGTCAGGAACTGCTCCCAGGTGTTCCGAGCCTTCTTATCCACATCAGAGTAAACCCCGGGTCCTCATGGGCCCACAAGACCCTTAGGATTTTTCTTTGAACCTCAGCCATACTAGCTTCCCTGTGGCCCACAGGATCTGTGCACCACATGCGTCTCCTGGAGACACATTACCTAGGCCCAAGCGGGACACCCTTCTTCCTCCTGGTGTCGTTCCCCGGTTGCCTGCTCAGAGCCCTCTCTGCTGCACAGACTGTGTGCACCCCACTCTAGTCACTCTCCTCTTATTGTCTGGTGGCACATGTGTGCTAACTGTGGGGCCCTCAAGGCGGTGCAGGGCTCCAGGGCAGGAGCTGCCTTCCCACAGCTGTATATGTTTCCCTGTATCCAGAACAGGCTCCTCCACACTGAAGCTTCAGTGTGCATGGCTTGTTAAATGAATGGACAAAGGTGTTGTTTTCTTTGAAATTAGTTCCAAAAGAGGATTTCTAAAATCGTTGTGAATAACAGGGATACAGTATTTGAGGTAATGATGATTGTGACTACTCATTTGGACATATAAATTCTGCTTCTTCATTTTGAAAAAGTCCTCTCCTACCTCGTGTTTTTTGGCAGTGGATTGGGAGTGCTCTTATGTCTTCAGCTGATTTTGGGGGCCCTTAGACATGCAGAGACACAGGTCTTGCCCTAGACTGTGTGTTGACAGAGCCAAGGCAGGAGCCTTAGATGCATCTGGCATTTCAGAGTGTCCACAAGTCAGAAGAGGGAGGATTAGTTGCCAAGATTCTTCTGTTCTTCACAAGAGTGATGCTGGTTTGGAGCTCAGTCTCTGCTGCCAGTCAGGACATGTGTGAGTTACATACCACATGAAGGCCTTTGGGAGATGATGAAGGGACTCTGAAACAGTTGCTTTTTTGTGAGAGAAGAACATGCTATAAATTCACTAACCCTAGAAATATTTGAGATGGTTGTAATTGTTTATATTTGTTTTTATTAAGAGAGAATGTTTAATATTTATTTTTTTAGTTTTCAGTGGACACAACATCTTTATTTTTATGTGGTGCTGAGGATAGAACCCAGCACCCCGTGCATGCCAGGCGAGCGTGCTACCGCTTGAGCCACATCCCCAGCCCTTATATTTGTTTTTAATGTGGAAAATGATTTTGTGTATTTATGGGGTGCAGTGTGATATTATTATCTGTGTATACATTGTAGAAGGACTCAGCAAAGCTAATTAACAAATCCATTTCCTCACTAACTTTTTTCTTACTGTTGTGAAAATGTTAAAAATTGGTCGTTCACAAATTTTGAAGTAGACAATTTATTATCCCTGTAGTCACCATGAGGTGCTTGCTTTTTAGCAGAAACCACGTGAGCTCCTTGGAGCTCTCAGGTCAGGTTCATGTTGCTCCTTGGGTTCAGGAGTACCATGGAGTTGCCTGCAGGAATGTCCTGGGAGCATGTTACCTGGCAGATGTCGTGATTCCCGAGTATGTGGTTGCAGCCGGGCAGCCTCAGAGCAGGGCTCTGTGTGAATGTTGCTGGGATGGACAGTGGATGAATTAGTGTGTCAAGACTGCTGTCAGATTGGGACGATTTTAATTCCATTGGAGGCAGACTGACTTGTACTCCATTGGTTAATTTCCTCAGACACCCGCTGTATTAACAAATGACACTTTAGGGACCCTGAACTTAACGTGCCTAAGGCTGTATGATCTTGGGAAGCTACAACGGCATAAGAAAGTCTGAGGACAGAAATATGACACACTGTCTTCATTTTTACCCTTATTAGAATTTAATATTCATAATTAATAATGGGTGAGTGGAAATAAGTTTTCTCTGTATTCTTCTTTGTCTTTAGAAATTATGCTCCAGTGTGTCATGCACAGTGGCACATGCCTATATTCCTAGCGGCTCAGGAGGCTGAGTCAGGAGGATTGTGAGTTCAAAGCCAGCCTCAGCAAAAGTGAGGTACTAAACAACTCAGTGAGACCCTGTCTCTAAATAAAATACAAAATAAGTTGGGGTGTGGCTCAGTGGTTGAGTGCCCCTGAGTTCAGTACCTGGCAAACCCCCTGCCAAAAAAAAAAAAAAAAGAAATTATGCTCCAGTGTTTTTGTCCCCACCAAGGTGGCACATCTTGTCTTTCAACTTAGGATACATTGCTTTGCTGAACCTTGACTCCTTTATTTAGCAGGAGTGTTGAGTTTCATTTAATTTCATAATGGAAAATAGTTTCCAAACTAGAGCAGAATATTGGCATGAATTCTTTTTTTCTATTTAGGATATCTCTTCTTGAGATTATTTGTAAAAAATCTGAGCTTTCCTATCAGTCACATTTAGTTTTTTGTGTGACACTGAACTGTAACTTCCATTTGTAAAGCTTTCTACTCATACTGTCATTATTAATTGAGAAGGGTGAACTAAACAGGTCATATCGGTTTCATAAAGTTTGAAATCAGAGTCTTAAATGCCTGAGGGTATTAAGGAGCATTCACCTTCAGTTCCATAAATGTAAAAATATAACTCAGGCCATCGGTCTTTTGCTTCTGGAAACTGATCCCAGTGAAGGAAAGTAGGGCAGAAAGTCTTTCACCCAGCAAGTTTTGTACAGGTAAAATTTCAGTAGCAATGGGCCATTCAAATCTTGTATTTGTATTGTTATTTAAGGAAACCCTTTAAACAAATGGTTTCTGGAGTACTTTATACAATGTACAATGTAGATCAAAGACCTTAATGTAAAAGTTAGAATTGTAAGACTCTTAGAAGGAAACACAGGCAGAGACCTTTTTGATACTGGATTTGGCAATAATTTCTGGGCTGTAACACCAAAAGCACAACCAAAGAAAAACTAGGTAAATGGGACTTCATCAAAAGTATCAAAGACTTTTATGTCTCAGACACTGTCAGCAGAGTAACAGGCAACCATGGAATGTGAGAAAAGATTTGCAAATCCTATATCTGATAGATTATTAATGTTCAGAATATATAAAGGATTCCTACAACTCAGCAAACAAAACTCAACACAAAAGTGGACAAATAACTTTAAATATTTCTTCAAAGAAGATATACAGATGATCAGTAAGCACATGAAAAGATGTTCGACTTCACTTTCAATGAGGCACTACTTGACACACGTTAGGATGGCCATTATCAGAATATGTGGAAAGCAGCAGCAGAGTGAGTTGGCAGCTGAGGAAGATCCTTCAGTGATTGTCTCCCTCCAGACACTTCAATCTCAGCAGCTGTTTGCTCATCAGACAATCTTCACAGGAGCCCGAGGAAGCCAGGTGAGAGAGCACACTGCCCCACTGTAGTGTAATAATAAGCAAAGATATATTTTAAAAGGCAGGAATGAAAGAGTTGCCAGCATTGCCCCTCCCTCAACTCCTGGCAGCATGGAGATTCCTCCAGAGCTGGGGGTGGGGAGAGGAATTAAACCCAGGTCTTAGATGTGAAATGGGTTCCAGGCCTGTTCCTGTGAAACCCAGTGATGGGCAAAGCCTCACACTCCCTGCCCTGAACTCTGCTTGTGGACTGAGTTCCTGCTAGCCAGGGATCCACTCCCTCCACCACCCCTTCCCTTAGGCAGCAGAGATGGGAACAAGGCGTCACCGGCTGGAGAGCAGGATATGCAAACTAGCACAGGCCTGCCTTGGAGCTCAGTGGTAGGGCTGCGTTAGTGAGATCAGAGGTCCCCCAGACCAGAGCTCACAGACCTCTAGACCTGCCCCAGCATCAAGCAAGAGATGTGCGTGCTGCTAGGACAGACACAAGTTTTTCCCTGCATCATTGCCATCTTTGAAGTGGGGTAGGGACACACTTCTACTCATAACTGTGTAGATCCCTACAGTTGTGAAAAATTAGCCTTTGTAGCTAAGAAAATGTCTGTCCCACCCCTTTCCCAATTTTGGGCAGCATAGCTATATTCAGACCAGTGCTTACAGGTGAAACTGGAGACCTGCCCCATAGTCAGGCAGAGATCAGCTCCCTTATGGGACAGACTTGTGTTTCAGCCTGCATTGCCAACAGCTGTGGCATGGGCCTCAACACACTGAGCCTATAGGACCTTGTGGTACAACCCAGCTTAGAGCCAGTTTGGGTAGCCAAGGAACTGCCTTCATCCGTGGTTCCCCACCCTTGGGCAGCCTAGCATGGAGCAAAAAGTCCATTCAGAGAGGATAGGACAGAAGAGTAAGTTTGACCAGTCTGGTCAAACCTAATGTTATGTAGATGCTAATGACCCCCCACCCCCAGGCCTCTGGAACTGCTTAGGTTGACCTGTGGTCCCAGTCTACCAGACTTCTATTCCAGCCAACATCGCCTGAAGCTAGTTGCTGCAGTCTTGAGCCATGAGTCTACCTTAGTGGTTGTGTTGGTCAGCTTTTCATTTTTTGTGATCAGAATACCTGAGAAAACAGCCTAGAAGAGGAAAGTTGGTTTTGTTGTTGTATTTGTTTAATTCACAATTTCAGAGGTCTCAGTCCATGGTTGGCCAACTACATTGCAGAAACATAGTTATAAGGCTTGACAGGGGGAAGGTACTCAGCTCATGATGGCTTGGAGAGAGGGAGGGAGGGAGGGAGGGAGGGAGGGAGGGAGAGGGAGAACAAACGAGAACACACACAGACATGTAAGGGAGGGAGGGAGGCAGCAGGCAGACATAGAGTCCCCAAGGTCATACCCTTAGTAACCTACTTCCTTCAGCATGCCCCATCTGCCTACAGTTACCACCCAATAGTCCATTTAAATTATTAATTCATCAGATGGATTAATCCCCTGATGAGGTTACAGCCCTCCATATTCAATCATTTTACCTCTGAACCTTGCTGTGTTATCTAACACTTGAGCCTTGGGGAAGCATTCCAGATCCCAATCTTGGCAGGTAAGCAGCCCATAACAGTGTGACCCTTGATTCTACCTAATGCTTCATAGTAGGGTGTGGACTCAGGGTGTGACACCTCATTGTAGGGTTTGTGGCCTTGAGTGTAACATAGGAGCCTGGAGCTACATCCTCTAAACTGATTCTTTGCAGAATCAGGTGGAATTCCACAGTTCCTGACCACTAGCCAGTAACTGTGGGTGATGAATTTGGGCCTACCCAGAGCCCAGGGAGAGGCTTGCAGAGAAAAACTACCCCCTTTAGATACTCACCAATTCATGAAGAATAGTACACTGTATATTTGGGATAAATCCAGGATTGGATCACCCTCTAGTGCAGAGACAGTGACAGTACACCAACAGCCAACTCTAAGTGAACCTGGACTCGGGATGCCATCTAGTGCTGAAATGGTGAAAGTGATTTCAGTCTTAGAGGAAATAAGCAGCCTGCTTGAATTTCTGGAAAGACAAATAAAGCCAGGTTATAAAAACCTAAACCTTCAATTAGATATTAGATCTGAATACCTAATTTTTCAATACCCAGAAGACATCACTAACAAGCATCAAGAACTTTCACCATGGCCTTGCCTAAGGGTCAAAATAAGGCTCAAAAACTAACCAGATCATAAACAGCATGGGTGAACTCGGATGGAGGACTTAAAGTAGTTATCCAAAGGAATTTCAACCTCAGAGAGCACAAAGAAGTGATTAAAAGTGTTCTTTAACTGAGAAACTTGCAGAGAGATGGGAACAGTTTTTTAAAAAATCAAATAATTCCTTGAGCTGAAAAATATACTGACAAAATTAAAAACACAATAGACGGCATCTTTAGCAAAGATCAAACAGGAGAGAGAATGAGTGAGCTCAAAGTCAGGCTATTTGAAAATACATAGTTGGACATAGAATAGGGGAGAAAAAACCCCAAACCAACAACCCAGGTCCCAGGTAGGAACAACCAGAAGGGGACCTCAGGGTTCACTCCTGGACATCTACTCACACATTAGAAGCAGAGAAGTCCCAGAACGAAAAAAAGATGAAGCACACTTAAAAGGGCACACATACAAAAGAGGAAGGAGAATCCATCTCAGATGATGCACAAGTCCAAGACCTCTGAAAATACAAGGAAACAGGCAAACAAATCTCCCCCTAAAATTCACAGTTCCCCATAAGCTCACAGATATGGAAGTGGATGAAATTAAATTACAGAGGAAGATTATTAAAAACTGATTTATATTAAAATCTTCAGTGAACTAAAAGAAGATCTAAGGAATGAATGAAGAGAGCAAACACAGGAGATTTAAGGCCATTTCAGTAAAAAAGCAGAGCTATTGAAAAGGAACCAATTAGAAGTCCTAGAAATGAAAGACACAATTAATCAAAAGTTCACTAGAAAGCATCACTAACAGATTAGATTGTACTATATTTTCATTTTATTTCTTTATGTTGTATTGTCAGCATTTCAAAATAGCTTGTTAAAACCAAAGGATGTTTTTAGCCTTATAGTAACTATAATACAACAATCTTTAATAGTTGAGCCAAAACTAATATAAATCACTTAGCCATAAAGGGAGACTGTAAAAAAGGAGAAAATAAGAAAGAAACTCAATTAAATTAGAAAAAAATTCACAAAATAGCTGTGATAAGATATTATCTAGTGATGATTATCTTAAGTGTAAATGAATTAAATTCCCCAATTAAAAGACATAGAGCAATTAATGGATAAAACAAAAAGACCCAAATATATGTTGCCTATTGGAAACTCATTTCACAGGTAAAGACATATATAGAAGGGATAGAATACCATTCAGATAGAATCCAAAAGAAAGCAGGAGTAGCCAGATTTTATATCAAAAAAAAAAAAAAAGAACCAGTAAAAAGTGGTATATTCTCAACAGCGTATAAAATTCTCCAAGACAAATCATAGGATAGGCCCCCAAAACAAGACTGAAAAGTTCTTAAAATCGAAATTATATTGGGTGTCTTTCCTGACAGCAGTTCAATAACACTAGAAATCAGTCAGTAACAAGAAAAACTTTGGAAACTATTCATACATAAGAATTAATTCCCTCTTGGCCAACCAGTGGAGTAAAGCAGAAATCAGGAGATTTAAACATTTCTTCAAACACGCAGATGGAAACCCAACATACCAAAACCTGTGGGATAGAGCAAAGCCAGTACCAGAGGGAAGCTGGCAGCCATCAGTGCCAGCATCAAGAAAAACGGAGATCTCAAAACAGCCCATCACTTCATCACAAGAAACTGGAAACAGATCAAGACAAGCCCAGAATTGGTGTAAGGTAGGAAGTCACAAAGACCAGAGCAAAAATAAACGAAATGGAGACTAAAATAAAATTTGTAGATTAATGAAGTAAAGACCTATTCTTCAGAAATATAGATAAAATTGATACACCTTTAGACTATGAAAAAGAAGACTCAAATCAGAAGTGAAAATGTAAATATCGTAACTGATACCACAGAAATATTAAAGCTTTATGAATAGCTGTATGCCAACAAAAAATCAGTCATTTTTTGGTACCTCAGTAGCAAAGTATCTGAACTAGAAAACAAGGAAGAAATGGAGAAATTCCTGGACACATACACCTTACAAAGGTTGAGTCCTGAGTAGAAAACCTGAAGAGACCAGTAGTGAGTAGTGAGATGGAACCAGTAATTTAAAACAAAGTCTCCTGGTAAAGAAAAGCCCAGGACCTGGTGGCTTCACACTGGGTTCTGTCAGATATCTAAATAAGAATAATATTGATTCTTAGTAAATTGTTCCCAAAAATTTGAAGAGGAAGGAATTTTTGGAAAGTCGTTCTACAAGGCCCACATTACCCTGACACCAAAACCAAACAAGGACACAACAAAAAAGGGAAGCTCTAGACCATTATCCTAGATGAACACATAGGCAGAAGTCCTCAACAAAATACTGCTGAGCTCAGTCCGGCACAGTCACCAAGGTCATTCACCATAACGGAGTTGGGTTCATGTGAGGGAGCAAGCCTGGCTCACATCTGCAGCATAGCAGTAGGGTAAAGACCAAGCTGTGATCGTCTCAGTGGATGCAGAAAGAAGCCAAAAAGGCATCTGATAAAATTCAACATCCTCTCAGGATGAAAACTCTGAACAGCTAACCTAATACTGACGGGGGAGTAACCGAAAGCTTTTTCCCAAAGTTCTAGAACAAGGTAAGACACTTGCATACTTTTATTTAACACAGTACTCTAAGTCCTAGCCAGATCAGTCAGGCAACAGAAAGAAAGAAAGGGCATATAAGTTGGAAAGAAGAAATCCAATATTCACTGTGTGCAGATGACATGATCTCCAAAGACTCTAGACTGTTACAACTAATAATTAATTCAGCAGCATTTCCTGATACAAAATCAACGTGTAAAAATCAGTCATTTTTTGGTACCTCAGTAGCAAAGTGTCTGAACTAGAAATCAAGGAAGCGTTCTCATTTATAACAAATGCCTCACAATAGATGTAACCACAAAAAAATAGTCAAAGCCATTTTGAGCAAAAGAACAAAGTAGGAGGCATCCCACTTTATCTGACTTCAGAATATACTACAAAACTGTAGTAATCAAAACAGCATGTTAAAACAGACACACAGAGCAATGGAACAGGATAGGCCAAAAGTAAACCCACACATCGCAGCTAACTGGTTTTCAGCAAAAATGTTCAGAACATGCATTGGAAACAGGACAGTCTTTTTAGTAAATGGTGCTGGGAAGATTGGATATCCACATGCAAAAGAATGAAACTGTCTCTTACCAGTTACAACAGTCAACTTAAAATAGATTAAAGACTTCAGTGTGAAACCTGAAATTGTAATTACTAGAAAAAAATATAGGGGAGCTGCCTCAGGACTTTGGAATTGCCAAGACTCCTTGAATCAGGAGACATAAGCAAAAGTGGAAAAATGGGCTTATATCAAATTAAAAGCCTGATGTTCAGCAAAAGAAGCAATCAGAATCAAGAGACAGCCTACAGCATGGAAGACCATATTTGCAAGTTGTTATTTCCTATAAGGGGTTAATATACAGACTATATAAGAAACTTAAAAAAATAGCAAAACAAAAATGAAAAACAAATAATGAAGTTATTTAAATGAACAATAGACCCAAGAAAACATTTCTCAAAAGAAGACCTGCAAATGGCCAATAGGTGTATGAAGAAATGCCCAACTTCACTAATCTGAAAAGTGTGAATCCAAAGCACAGTGAGATACCACCTCCAGTAAGAATGACTGTTCTCAAAAAGACAAAGGTAAGTGCTGGTTTACTTGTGTTCACATAATGATCTGCATTTCTTTCCATGTTGCCATGAATGACATGTTGAAAAAGGCAGCCTTGCATACTGTTGGTGAAAAGGAATATAGAAAAACACTACGGAGCTTCTTCAAAAGATAGGAACTGTCATATGATCTAGCAGTTCCACCTCTGGGCATATATCTGCAAAAAATGAAATCAGTATGATGATGAGATGTCTGCACTCTCATGTTTATTGTGGCAGTATTCATAGTATCCAAGAAATGGAAACATCCTAAACTCACGAATGGATAAAGAAGAAATGGCACATGCATACCACTGAATATCGGTCATCCCTCCCCCACCAAAAAAGAATGAAATCCTGCCATTCATGACAACATGGAAAGAAATGCAGATCATTATATGAACTCAAGTAAACCAGGCACAGAAAGACAAGCACTGCATGATCTCACTCACATGTAAAAATCCAAAACCATCAGTCTATGATAGAGATTGAGAGTAGAGCGGTGGATACTGAAAGCTGAGAACACAAGAGGAAGGAGAAAGATGGGGAAAGGTTGGTCAGTTGGATAGGAGCCCAGAGTTCCATTGTGCTGTTGAAGGGTGGTTATAGAGAATAGTTATGTACTGTTCATTTCAAAAAGCTAAAGGAAAGGAATCTGAATGTTGAATGAGACAGATGTGGTTAACCTGATTCAAGTATCATGACATGTATACATGTATGGAAATATCACATGGGATCCCATAAATATATACAATATCTATGTTTTTATATTTTGGTTAAAATGATTTCAAATTGTAAAACTCTACTATATTGGTGGGAGCAACCCAAACAAAATGCATATGGCATGTTACTCAACCTTAAAAAAGAAGGAAAATCCTGACATGCTACAACACTGATGAACCTTAAGGACATGGTGCTGAGTGAAATTATCCAGTCACAAAAGACAAATATTGTGTGAATCCATTCATATGACAGAGAAGGCTCGCGATGTCACCTGGAAAGGCCAAGTCTGGGTGCGTGCTGGCTTGTGAGCCAGCGTGATGTTCTGTCCTCAGTGAGTCAGAATGCTCCCTCGGCACCAGGCCCTCACCTGCCCGCCCCAGCTCCTGCACACTGTTGTGTGGTGCACCTGCCTTGTGGAGCGGAGCAGCAAGCTGCATGCTGCTCATCTGGAGGGGGTGGTTTTTCATGTGAGTTTCCATCTACGATGTAACTGCCACTTTCAAGTCTTTGCAAAATTCTAATTCCTGGAGAATGATCATATGAGAGGAATGATATGATGAATGGGTATAAGGTTTGTGGACTTTCAAATGTAAAGGTTCAATTGGGTAAAGTGTGACATTAACAGGGAGGGTTGCATTTGTTAATTTTGACCAGTCTGCATTCAACTTTCTCAGAACCCAGGAGTAATCATTTTTAAACATGCTCATTATGACTATCATCAAAATTATGAACATCTTAATGAGTAAATGTAGTTATCTGGGTTATTTGTTTATATCTGTGTTCTAACCAGCTGCTGTTGAAAATACCATAGGTAACTGTCTTTACCTTGCAGGTTGCTCATTAGTTCCCAGACCTGTCTTTGCTGTGCTGAGCAGTATCACTCTTTACTACTTAAAACTGGCAATGCTGTGTACTTTATAGACATATTTTCTGCTACATTTTATACAAGTGCTATCTCTTAGCTGCCTGAGCAATTTAAACACTCAATAATAACTGCATTTTACAGAAGCATCACTCATTTGTGTATGAAAACAGTCTATAGAAAATGTCAATCCTGTACTGGTTTATTGAGGTTGGGTTTTTTTATTACTTATATTTCATTATTCTTATTGTGGTTTAAGAACAGCATCTTAAGTTCTATACTGTTAATTGTATATTATTGAGCATGTAAGAATATACTTCATTATTGAAGACAAATTTGCCTTTTAAGTTCTTTCTGAAGACTGGCCTATAGGGCGTGGTGGAGACTGAGGCAGACTAGAGAGCATTACACCAAAAAGGGGTGGCACAGTTGACTTGCAAGTAGAAGTTGTTTTTTTGGATAAAATCATGCATCCAGTTTTTGAGTGTTGGTAACTATTGTGGGGGGAAAAAGCTTAAACTTTTGCAGGCCAGATAAAACCAAGTGAGCTTGCCTAGACAGTGGGCCATCCCGTTATCTCCTCCTCTAAGCCTGGCAGTCACCTGCTCCTCGGCCTCTTGGCCACATGAGCCCTGGGCAGCTCAGCAGCCATTTTAAGGGTAAGTCATAGACAAATCCTAATGTTGTGGCTGTTCATATTCTTAACAGTAGAAATGGAAGCTATGTCTGAATTACCTGTTTTTGTCCAACCTTCTGTTGAATGAGATCTTGGCCTATTCACTAGGAGCCATTCTAGGGAATAGGCAGACGGATGGAATGAATTAGCCAGTTTTCATCAAAGCAGGCCTCTTCTGCTGCAGAACTCCTCTCCTCAGCTTACCCTGAATCATGCCACTTCGTTCCTTGGAGTTGAGGAGGTATTCAATTCATAAAGTCCAAAGTAGCTACATGGCAGAGTCAAATCTGGAGGCCTGGTTCTGGCCCCACCGCGCAGTGGATTTCCTGACAGCTGAGAGGTAGGGATGCCTGGGTGAGAGAGCATCTCCAAAAGAGGAGGAGCCAGCAGGGCAAAGCTGCGCTTCATCAGTGGTTGTCTGTTTTTACTTTTACTAAATTAAAATGACTTTATAATTCATTCACCATACAGAATTCTTTAAAAGTATGAGGGTTGAATTCCTAAGAATTTGGTAAGCTGAAAGGTAATTGCCGGTCTTGTCAGGACTCTGCTCTCTAGGCTGTGCACCCCTGGACAGTATTGCTTGTCCCCTCTTGTTCTGCTTGTGGTTAGGACATGGTGGTCACTATGGATTGGAGTCAGGAGTACACCAGCAGTATGTGAGGTACCAAAGTCACTTGCTGACGATGTAAAATCCTCAAGTTCTTTGGTGGTGGTATTGATTGAGTAAACTGAGAACTTGGGCTGTGTTCTGAAGTGCACTGTGTTTCCGGTGCCTGGTTCTGACTCATAGACTTCTGGCCCTGGTTCATTTGTGTAATAACTGACTGAAGAGATGAAGCACTGAAGTGCTAAGATGAAAAGGTGTCTACTGACCGCCCGCCTTTCTTCTCCAACCCTTCAGGGGGGACTCAGCGGCTACCAAGGGCCATTGGGATGTCTCTGGCCAAGGAGCTCATCTTCTCTGCACGAGTGCTTGACGGACAAGAAGCCAAAGCCGTGGGCTTGATCAGCCACGTCCTGGAGCAGAACCAGGAGGGGGACGCGGCCTACAGAAAGGCCCTGGACCTGGCCAGGGAGTTTCTACCTCAGGTACTTCTGACTCTAGGGTTCCTCTGCTTCTCCATGTAGGTGATCCCATAGCACAAAGACTAAAACAGCTTTCCAGTTTAACATTTCTTGTTTGACAGATAGGAAGTTAAGATCCTTCAGAATTAAAACCAGAACTTGAAGATCATCCGAGGGTGATGTTGTGACCACACTTTAATTTCACTTTCATGTTTCATATGAACAGCGTTTGGCCCCTGTGACACCATTCAGTTGTGTACGTGTAGAGAAAGCACATTTGACCAAACGTTAAAGTGTCTCTCCTAATAAGTAAGGACACTGATCTAACTGGGCTTTCACTGTGATGGCGTTGTTTGGGTGACCTGCTTGAGAAGCTGCAGTTGAAAGTATCATGTGTCGTTCTTTTTCTGACGATTCGGGTATTGCTTCATGGCTTTACTGTATGCTGTATGATCCTCATAAGTACATGAAAAAATCTGGATCACATGTGCAGTTGTTGGACTGTACGTGGAAACACTAAGAACCGGGCATTGATGGCTTCTTTTTAAGGGATTTTTTTTTTTTTCTGTCAGCAGGTGTATGTTTTCAAATGTTCCTTTGGTCTGAAATCACAGATTAAAGGATTTAAACTTAAGAGGAAGAGTCTCCTTTTGCTGTGTAAGTGATTAGTCAGAATCTCTTTGTCCGTCATGGAGCTTGAACTTTTATAGCTCCCATAACCAGCCATTTCTGGAGTCAAAATAAGTTCCTCTCTGTATTTGGTTTACTTACCTCAAACAGGATTTATAATCCAAAGGATCAAGGCCATTGATCCTTTAGAAATGTCACGAAGGCTTTCACAGAAGTGCACATGCCCCCACACTTGCCCAGAGTTCCCCTTTCCCGAAGGCTTTCGTCACTCAGCACATGATAACCTCTTGGTCCTGCCCCACTCTGCTACGCTCATCCCCAGAGCTGTCACACAGGGCCAGCCACACTTCAGGTGTTGATGGTCCCTCTTAATCAGCTTGTAGCCTATCGGCCGTCTCAGGAAAGAGCTCTTCTCTAACTTAGTCCCTGTGTGAGGTGACACAGAGCCTTTTACTCAGTAGAGGCCAGGTGCTTGTTAAATTGATGGAGAGAGCAAATAAAAAGATTTTACTGCTGTTAAAAAGAGACTTTCATTATGACCTTGGTATTTCCCCCAAATATTAGGGAATTATCTGCCTAAAGACAGATTAAAGGTAAAGTGTCAGGGAAAGTAATCGTTTAAATATTGGTTTAATGACTTTCCTTGGCTTGAAATCTTATGACCAAGGTATATTTGAATTGAAATCGAGGGGTGTATCCAGGTTCTGAGTATCCATGGCACTGCACGACCTGATACGTGGCTCTGTGCTCCGGAGCTCCGTGGAGGAGGCTCTCGAACGCCTTAGTTTCCAGCTTGCCTTTTCTCCTGTGAGCCTCCTTGCAGTTAATGCCCTTCACTGTCCACATCCACCTGCCTGAGCACGGGTGGCACCCTCTGCCTTCCTCTCTGCCTCAGCGGATCTGGCAGTGAGCTGCCTTTATTCCTGCGGAAGCCAGAGTTCCCTTACCACCTCAGGCAGGCTTCTTCACCTTCCCTCAGAAGGACACTCCTCTGAGAACTTCAGTGGTTAAAAGTAGATTTTCTCCAAGTTAAACAAATGTAGAAGGGGATATTGAATGACTGTGATGTGAAAACCATGTATATAATTTACCAAACAAGTTTGAATGCAGTGATCTTTATTGTATTTGTTACATTGTTATTGAATGATCACTCTCCAAATAATGAAAAAGCTTCTATAATCGGAGAATTTAGATGGGTCAAATTGATATTAGAAACCCCTAGAAAAGAATAAATGGCAATTTTTATGCATTTGTCCATTCACTCCTTAGAGTTCTTTTGTTGCACCTGTTTTTTGGAGCCAACTTTGCATTTTAATTCAGAAGACCATTCAATTCAAAATAAGCTACAAATTCACATTTATTACCTGTAAATAAATTAGAATATTTTAGAAATTCAAAATGAAATTGAAGAACTGAATTCCATCTGGGGAGTACGCTTTTCATAGGATAGTTTGGTAAGAGTTTGGCCTCCAGAAAACACAAGTCATGGTGTCCTTCTCACAGAAGGTGCCCACCAGCTCCTTCCAGTGTGACCCAGGCACACCCGTGCAGGTGAGAGTCCTGCTCAGAGCATGTGTGTGTGTGTTCACCCACCGTCACCACAGTCAGTTACCCGTGCTGAGGGGGAAGAGATACACACGTCCAAAGGGCATTGTATCGACCCTCTCCTTACTGGCAGCAGGCTGGTTGCCAGCCCTAATGTCAGTCATAACTGCTAGTTAGTGTGATATTAAGCCAAAGACTTCCTTTTTCTTTCCCCTACTTACCCTCTAGGGAGAATATGGAAGAACACTAAGCCTTCAGCTGGACGTCACTGCCTGCTGCCTTCAGGGATCTAAAGTTTGCTGTAACAGAATACTGTGGCCTCTAAATAAGTTGCTGATGCAACACAGTTGTGATAGTTGCTGTTTAATTAAGACCTTGCAAAGCTCAGAAAAGAAATTTTCCATCTAGTAGCTCATAACTGTTGTTGGCCATGCCATGTATCTATCAATGGGAATTTCTGAATTTTACTTAAGGTGTACAACATAATTTGCATAAATAGTAAGTAAAATTTGTTTAATTTGAATTTTAGGGACCTGTTGCAATGAGAGTGGCAAAACTAGCAATTAATCAAGGGATGGAGGTAAGTTCCTTAATGCTCAAGTTTGTTGTTAGAATGAATAGTGAAGATTAATCTAAATGAACATGTTTAGACTTTTAGAGGGTTCTTTTTTTGTTTTCGTGTTTTGGTTCTAAGGATTGAACCCAGAGACACTCAACCACTGAGCTATGCCTTAGCCCTTTTGTGTTTTTACTTTGAGACAGGGTCTTGCTAAATTGCCCAGCCTGGCCTTGAACTTGTGATCCTCATGCCTCAGCCTCTCTGGGATTACAGGCGTGCGCCATTGCGCCCAACTTCGACATTATTGTTTAATATTCCAAAATATAGCTGTTTGAACGCTATTATTACTGAAAGATTCTAAGGTTCCTTTAGGCTACATCATTGATTTCATTTTGCTGTGATTATTGTTGAGTTCGTATTATAATCACAGAATTCAGAATTTCACCGATGCTGTGCATCTTATGATATGTCAGTTATTTTTGCCATTGCATTAATTAGATTCACTGACTAGTATTTCATAGAAAACCAAAGGAAAAAGACATTCTGTATACTCTGAGCATCAGTATCACATTATGAAAAACATTCCCAGCTCTAAGCTCTCTTCCACGTTTCACTTGTCAATGTGTCTTCTGTAGGGTGTGCTGGGCATGCCCCAGGGACATGACTCCAGAGTGGGGTCCCTGAGCTGTGGGGAGTGGGCGGGGAGGAGTAGTGCAGGCACTCATGTACTTCAGACTCTCAATGACAGATATTGTAGTTTGGCTAACATACAGGAATTTTGCAAAAAGGTGTTTCTTCCTTGTAGGCACAGGAGGCACTATATCTTCTTTGGCTTTATGTCAGTAAAAAAAAAAAAAAAAGATGGAATTTGTAATAATTTGCAGTAAATGCAGCTTCACAAATTTGCAAGTATTTGATTGGATTACTCCGGTGCTTTCACGATGGTGACAATACTAAAAGCAAACACCTTACATAGCCCTTACCGTGTGACAGGCTTTCTTGTATCTATTAGGTGCTTTATGAAGGCTTCACTTAGATTGACTCATTTAATCCTTACAGTATGCCACCCCCAACCCAATTTGGTGAGTACTATGATTAGCCCCTTGAAGCATGGAGAGGTTCAGTAACTTTTCTAAGTTATACAGCTCCCAAGTGGTAGTGTCAGGATTTGAACCTAGGAAGCCTGGTCTCAGGTCTCTCATAGTGGCCATATACTGATTGGTGGCACTATATCAAAAGATTCTGTTTTGGGGGGATAGGGTTATTTAATTTGAATTTAAATTGACTATACCATATTTTGCAAAGTTACTTCTATTGAAATGAATTATGTTTTTATCCTCAGGTTGACTTAGTAACAGGATTAGCCATAGAAGAAGCATGTTATGCTCAGGTATGTAATATAATCACAAATTCAGTAAGGATGCACCCTTCCCAATTATTTACTTCTGGGTATTTCAAATGAAGAATATATCACTCAGTAAGATTTCCTTTATTCTCATTTCAAAATCACACAAATGGGTTGAAGTTAGTTGTTTCTACTCTTTGACTATTACCAAGTTCTACTACTGCTTCTGCTGAACAGACTTGAAGACTCTGCATAATTCAGAAAACCCATACAGTAACCAGTTAGTGCTGCTCAGGCTGTGGCCATCTCACGAGGCTTGCCCTGTCTCCTGTGCATGTGGCCTTTGCCTCACTGTAGTCCAGAGAGGCAGCAGATGGCCGTGGGCTTGTGCCTCCCATGCAGCAGTGGTGTGGAAGACTCATGAGCTTTTCTGAAGTCTGAGCCTTCTTTCCTGCCCACTGACAGTTCACTGATGAAATTATAGGGTTCTTTTTTATATACAGATTAGTAGTTCTGTCCAAGAAGGAAATGTTTTTCTTTCTTTCTTTTCCCTAAGAGAGATAACTTTAAGGGCATCTAAAAAGCAATAGCATTTTGTTCTACCTTTCCTGAGAGTTGGGCACTACATCAGATCCTATTAAAGCATGGTAGAGTTATTAATAGGAGCAGTATCTAGAGTGTTGCTCTGTGTCTGGTCTGAATATATAAATTAGCTGTCATTGGTGAGTAATTCCCGGGAGTGAAGTAAATCCTCAGTCTCATATATACATGTATATGTGTATGTACGTGTGTATAAAGCACATTTGGCCATATAAGAAGAAATACCACTTTCATAATCTCTTCCAGAAAATAGATGCAAACGATACACTGCTGACTTGTTCAGTGAGGGCAGAGTTGCCCTGATACCTAAATCAGAGGAAGACATAGCACGAAAGGAGAAGGATCCACAAATGTCTCTCATATGAGTATGGCCAAAACAAATGAAAAGTTCCTTAATGATAGTAAATTGAAAAAAAGAATTCTACTCTGACCAAGTGGGATTTATTCATATATACAAATCTTGTTCAACATAAGAAAAAAATCAGTGTCATCCATCATGTCAGTAGAAGATGCTCAAAAAGCATTTGACAGAATTCACTACCCATTTATGATAAAAACTCTCAGCAAACTAGGAGCAGAGTGAAACTTTTTCAACTTGGTAAGAACATCTACAGAATGCTGACATCCTACTTAATGATCAAGAACAAGGCAAGCATGACCCCCCCCATTGTGCCTTTTCAGCATCTTATTGGGGGTCTTGGCCAATGCAGAAAAAGAAGAAAAGATGTACATATTGAGAAGTAAAAAATAAAACTTCACAGATGACGTGATTGTCTAAGTGGGAAATCCCCAAAAATCATCTAAACAAGTTCCTCATAAGCAGTTAACAGCAAAATATCCCACAATACAAAGTTAATATCCAAAAATCAATTGTTTCCTTATATAGCAGCGGACGAATTGGAATTCAAAATTTAAAATGCAACACCATTTACATCAGCACTCAAAAAGTGAAGAGCTTAGGTACAAATCTAACAAAATAACATACAGGAGGTATAGGAATAAAACCAAAAACCCTGCTGAAAGAGACCAAGATCCAAATAAATAGAAGAACAAGCCATGTTCATAGTTAGGAAGATTCAGTTGTTGTCAAAATGTTAGTTCTTCCCAATTTAATCTATACGTAAATTCCCAGCAAATTATGTTATGGATCTTGACAAAGTGTTCTAGTTCATTTGTGAAGTCCAAACATGCAAAATAACCAGGACAGAATTGCCAAAGAACAAAGCCGGAAGACTGCATTCCCTGAATTCAAGACATTGTGGTAATGGTGACAGAACAAACAGGGAGACAAGGAACAGAATTGAGACCCACGAATGTAGCCAATTGACGGTTTGACAGAGGAGCAAAAGCAGTTCAGTAGAGAGGAATTCTTGAAGACAAATGGTCCAGAAACATCTGTATGTTCACAGGACAAGAACAGGTCTAGACAAGTTTTGAGTGACAGAGGTCAAAGCTGAATAGGCACAGCACAGAGGATGTTTATAGCATTGAAACTTCTGTCGTGGAGAGTATCTGACATTGTATTTGTTAAAACCCTTACAGCAGGCAACACGAGTGAACCTCAATGGAAATGGATCATAGTTAATAGTAATAGCGTACCAGGATTGATTCATCACATGTGACAAGTTTAACACACTAATGTCAATAACAGGAATCTGGGGCACAGCTTTAGGGGAGTATAGGGGCTCTGCCTTCTGGGGTTTTTGTTGTTGTTGTTGTTGTTGTTGGTAAACCTAAGCTGCTGTGAAAAGTGATCTTTTGATTTTTTGAGTCCATTTGAAATAGGAAAAAAAAACTTATTTGAAGTAATGAAAATCAATTTGGTCACACAATTAGAATTGTTCAAATAACTAGTAGATTTCAAAATTTTAGAATGAACTTCTGACTAGTTTTCTTAGATCCTGTTTGATAAAATTTTACTGTTGTGTTTTCATTTTGGTATAAATATATATTTTTTTCTTAGACCATTCCAACAAAAGACAGACTTGAAGGTCTTCTGGCTTTTAAAGAGAAAAGGCCCCCACGATATAAAGGAGAATAGAAGAAACAGAAGTTCTAACGATACCATGTGATCAATGTACTTCTGGAAGTATCTTTCAGATCCACTCTGATGCCTCAGCACATGGAATCTCAATGACCAAAGGGAAGAGCGAGTTGCTCATGTGTTACGCATCTGGAATGGACCCATATGTATACTTCATGCCAATGTGTATCATGTTAAATTCATTCAGATTTATAAAGCAAGTAGCATATATCGTCAAAAAACAGGTTAAAATTTAGGTATATGTTTTTAAATATTTCCTGCATATAAGGCTTTCCGTTCTTAATTTTTTAATGTGAATAATTTATATATTGCACATTCTAGGAAATAATATTGATTGTATGTCCACTGTGCTGCATTAAGAAAATAAAATTACTTCTGTATACCAAAAAAAATGTGAAATTATACCAAATAAAGTTTCTAAGTGGTTATGCACATAGGAACAGACACATGCATACATCTCAACCTGAAAAAATGAATTGATAGATAGTCTGAGTGAAAACTACCTAATATAAATAAAATTAGCGAAAAGAAAACTTGGGAATTATTCTTACCCCATCCTCTTTCACTTGAATAAATCATTGTGTGTTGGACTTTAGAAGAAACTCTTCCATACTGATTCCATCAGGCAGCCTCCTGACATTTGGCCAGGAACACACTACTGTCCTCCGCCCTCTTCCTCTCTCCCTCTGCTTTCTCTCCTCTCTCTGCTCTCTTCCTCTCTGCCCTCCTCCTCTCCTCTCTCTGCTCTCTGCCTCTCCTTTTCTCCTTTTCTTCCCCTTCAGGCAGCCCCCCAATAAAATCTCTTGGTTTAAAAAAAAAAAGTTAGTCCAATCAGAGTCGAGGCCCAAGAGCTTGTGAAGCCCACAGGAAGCTTGATGCCATTGTGCTGTTAAGACCACCTCCCACCAGAGAAGCCTGGTCCTCTGGTGAATAAAGGAAGAGGAAAAACGGTGCCCCCAGGATGGACCACAGAAATGGCTTGGGTGAGGTGGAGACTCTCCTCTGCTTCCTGGCCCTAGCAGTCTGTATTTGGTTTTTGTAAGGGAAGGAGCTGCACACACCAGCCCTGTCCACTTCCCTGTAGCAGGGCAAGTGGGGTAAAGCCTTCATAAAAGGAGAGAGAGGCCAGTACCAGGCCTGGGAAAGCAGCGTAGACGGGAGGTCTGCGGGAAGCTGTGGACTGGTGTCCACTGCAGAAAAGGACGGACGTGTTACGCTGCTGTCTGGTCACCAGGCTTCTTTGTGAAGAGGTTCTCGGTCCGAGCCTGGGCATGCCAGACACGGGACTGGAAGCCTTTGCTGCATCTGTCAGCCAGGAACGGAGCAGCAGGCCCCAGTGTGCCTTCCCAGTGCCTCCCACACCTGCCTGCCTCCCAGAGGTGTCCCTTCATGTTCTCTTCCCAGGGACGCCATTGCTGTCAGAAGGCAGGCAGACTTCATTCTTAAAATTCTGAAACTTTTAGTGTTCAATTTGGGAAATTCAACCCTCAGTCTCCATTCTGAAATTCTTCAAGTGGTGGAGGTGGACCGCTGTCTTCGCTGACACATGTGTGCCAGGTGAGGGCCACTTCCTTGTCACTTGAGGTGCTGAGAGTGCAGGTTTCAGATGATAGCTCTGTTGATCGGAGTAAATATAGAAAGAGCTTATTAAAACTCATGTTCGGCCCTCTGGTGACTGTATCTGGTGGCATGCACGCTTGTCTACTGATCAAACTTGCTGAGCTTGTTTCACGCGTGATAATTTGCACATAAAGTGGTAGCGCTTGTTCTCAGGGTGCTTTAAAGGTTTCAGGGCCATTTGGTCTTGTCTGTGACTTGCTAAAATGCCACTTGTATTTTAACTGAGCAGGAAATAATTATGTTAATGGGAAAAGGCTTATTAAGAGTGTGCTGAGTGACTTGTCTCTCCGGCTTGGACTCCCAGGCCAGGCTGCTAGTGCTGACTGAGCACCGTTTAACTTCCTAACAAGTTCTGAGGAAGTCACTCTCTGGAGTATAGACGAAAACAGAGTCCTGGAGTGAAATCAGCAAGATAAAAGTGTCTGTCCAGTCCTCTGCCTGAGTGTTCACCTATCTTGATTTTCTTCTCACGGAACTGAGGATTGGTTCTGGGCCAAGAGGTTATGAGGGGCTGTGCTGCCTGGGGAGGGAGGGGGCAGCTGCTTGTCCTCCCGCACAGAGTGTCTGTGTTTCTCTGAACCATGTCAACTCTGACGCATGCTAGAAATGCAGTGGACTTATCCGTGTGACTAGATTAGGTTGAAGAATGCTCAGAATAGGAGGAAGATTGGTCAGGCACAATTATAATTCAGGGGATGAAAAACCCAATAAAGAGGAAACACATTTTCCTTTATCTCTGAACGTGAGATCTCAGGGTTCTGAAATAGTTTAGCCCTGGCTAATTTATCACCTACCCAAGACAGCGGAAGAAACCTCCAACTTCTGAGCTAGAGGAGAGTTCTAATGATGGCCAGAGTGTGATTTTCTTTGATTCATTTCTGTAACTTAAAAGATCGCATCAAGTTTGTATTCTCTTTAATAATGTGGTCTTCCCATCAGTCAAATCCCACCCCCTTTAGCTAACAAACCCTGGCTTGTCACAGTGTCACTTTTCCATCAGCACTTAGGAGAGTGCTTTGTATGTGGGCCATAGTAGTGGAGTGTCGATTCCTGAACGCAGTATTTACAGAAAATGAATATTTCCTGTGGGCTTGTCCCTGGCTGGGTGTTGACTGCTTTCCTCACTTGACCTTAACTTCCACTCGTGGTGATAGGCTCCACGTTTGGGGTCCAAAGATCCTGGCAGGCAGACGTGTTTAAACAATCAGGCTGTCCTAGTTAAATGTTAACTGGTAGGCATGCCACTACCTATTGAGCTTTATCAGAATAGCAAAGATTATTTTTCTCATAGTATATTAAAGAGTAACTACACATGACATACATGTGTCACAAAAGAAAAGAGACAACATTTTGAAGTTACTTAGTTGCTAGTATTTTGATAAAAATCACTGTTCTGCATACATGAGGCAAGACACAGATTGTGATTTGGGCTAATTTGGGAGGTGGGGAGGTGGTGGATTTAAACCTCCACTCAAAAATATCCGTGTGTCTCAGGCCCTAAAACTCCCTGTTTCAAATGCCTTTGAATTTTTACCATCCTTGACTTTGGGAACCTCCAACATTTCAGCTGCCCGCCGTGAGGCGTAGCGGCTAATCCTCAGACAACTTGTTGGACGGTGCTTGTTTTTCAAAATAATTCTCAGGCAAGAGAGCTGGGTGCCTGATGGGAAAAATGAAGAACCCCATGAATAGACATCTACCCCCCGTGATCAGGACCAGCCCTGGGACACTCGTCCATGCAACGCATGCTCAGGAGGCTTGGAAGAAAGGTGTCCACTCAGTGAGTGGACTGTTCCCTGGGGACTTGAGCTCATAGTGACCTGCATGTCACTTCTTTTTTTAGGTTCTAATAAAACAGTATTGGGCGAGGGATGTAGCTCTGTGGTAGAGCACTTGCTTAGCATCTTGAAGACCTGGATTTCATCCCCAGCTCCACACACACACAAAGTGGCATTATGTAATATGTCTTGAGGGGACATTTTGACAAGAGCACTGAACACACACCGTGAGGAAGATGAGCAAATAAGGCTGGATGTCGTCATGACTGTACTGTCTCAGTCTCCATGGCCCCTGAGAAGCATCTGCACTGCAGTTCCTCCTGTGACAGGGAGGGGACCAGAGCACTGAGGTCACACTTGACTCCAGTCCCAGACAGACTGACACTAGAGCTAATTACATTTTTCACTGCTGAGCTTGAAAACAGTCAAATAGCCAAAGATGGCGACAGGTATGTTTGTACTAACCTAGAGAGACTAGTGTCCTTTACCCTGGATTTTCAACAATCGCCTCATGACTTGGAGAGCTAAGGGATGGTGTGTCTTACCATATCATCTGATGACAGGCAGGCAGGGTGGCACCTGGAGCTGGCACCCCTCAGCAACTCCTTTAATACCAGGTGCTATATATACATTTTCGCACCTGCTATCCACCAGCACCTCAGGAAGTGGTTTGCCAGTTTCTAGTTTAAGAAACTGAGGCAGAGTTCATGCTGGGCCTTCTGTGCTCAGGTCCCAGTGTGTCACGATGACATAAGTCCACAGAGCAGTCTTGGTAGATGTGAACACTGCGTCAGAACTACAAGGGTGCTGGTGGTAGTATTTGATGACCTTGCATCTCACCGTGCCCCACAACTCGCTACTAGAGTGTATGTATCATGCATGGCTTGATAGCAAAACTTCTCAAAGAGGAGGGGAGCTGAGCTCCATGTGGGTCTAACCCATCCCAGCCATCTGGAGGGAAGGGTGACAAGTGTGTCTTGCTGTTCTGCCCTGGTCCGACTCACCTGGAGTCTTGTATTTAGTTCTTAACATCACAATTCCTGGTGGTTATACATTCATTCTCTGTTTTCTAGAAGGTTCACAGGAACTCTTTGGCCATGTTTCAGCTTCTCCCAAACCAGCAATGAGACCTTGGGCAAAGTGTCTTTCCTTGTAAAGGAATTTATTAGTTATTCGTGATCATTGCAGAGAGACACGGTTGTATTGGGTGTGGTCTATATAAAAACGCCATCTAATTTGTAAAGGTCTCACACAGATGAGCTCATGATACTTCATTTGTTTCCTGTTTCAGAAGAGACCTGTTGGGACAAGGAGGTGGGTTTCGTAGCCAGAGCCTTTTGGAGACATGTCTGAGAACCGGAGTCACTCACCCTGGAAGAGACGTCTAGAGAAGCCTGGTGTCCGCCGTCAGTGGAGCTGAAATCGATTCCCAGTTGGAATCTGAGGTCTTCACAGGTGCCACGGGGCAGGAGGATAAGACTCTGTCTCTCCTTCACTGCTCTGCAGTTGTCCAGAGACACAAGATGAGGATTAAAGGTGTAGGAGAAGCTAATCAAGACATTGGTGGGTCCAGAAGCTGCTCCCTGCCTCTGGAGGGTGAGAGCAGAAAGTGGGCTGTGGGGAGGAGCCCGAGGACAGCTCTTCTGCAGGGGAGTGTTAGCCTGCTGTCAGCACGGGGCTGGCTCCATAGAGGTGACAGATGGCCTTTACTACAGGTGTCGGTCAGGGGTCCCAGGCAGAGAAAACAGGTACGTGCCAAGACGCACCAGTTAGCTAGCTACCTTGGCCCTTGGGATATCCAGTTTTAGAAATTTTAGTTTCTTAAAAAAAAAAACAAAACCAAACCATCATTCTTGAGCATCGTATTTATAGTACCACTTTCAGGGACCAGGGTGGCTGGCTTGCCCTGGGAAAAGATGCCGTTTTTCTCATCACCCTGTTGGGCTTCACGTGGTCGTCTTACCTCCTCTGATAGAGAGGCCATGATGGAGGGACCCCGCCCCTGAGGTGAGTCCTGGCCAGGCAGAGGGCAGGGCAGAGTCCTGCCTGAGCCTGTGTTCCACTCTGGGATCTATCTGCCAAGGTGCCTTTCAGCGGCATTCGAAAATGACTGACGTCTCAGATGCCCTCTGAAAGCAGCTTGGTGACCCATGGCACAGAACCAGGACCTGAGCTCTTTGAGAGCCAAATCACAATGTCATCGAGTTGCCGCTCAGGATGACATACTTTTCTCGATGATGTTCACACAAAGGAGAGGGTTTCAGAGAAATCTGAAAATTGGCAAGTGCCCTCTCTCGACCTTTTCAAAAATAGTCTGAGTCACTTTCGCTTTCAGCCTCTGAACGGTGTTGAATGAACCTTTTGTGCAGTTTACAGAAAGTGAGGAAGTGTTTGGCAAGCGAGATAATCCGACCTCCGAGCAGCCTCTCCCGTGTTGAGTAACATTTCTTTTGAGTTGTCTATTAACACTTTTCCTAAAGCACGTTTCTTATGAAGCCTAGAACTTGCTTGCTTTAAAAATATAAGTAAAAGATATGTGTGACATGTCATAAGAGGCAGGAAATGACATCGACAAGCTAGAAAGAAATTCTAATTACTGAAGAGGTGTGATTGGTCTGTCTGTTCTTCATACATTGGTGGCTCTGTGGCTGCTGTCTCAACACCAGCAGGCACGTGACGCTGAGAACTTCCTTCCTTTGCGTCTGGATTTCATGGGACTTATAGTATAACTAATGGTGGTTAATCCACTCCTCTAGTGACCGGTGGAGGGTGTTTAACCAGGCCCCTTCAGGGCACTGGTGCTCCTGAGATCAGGAATGGTGTGTGATCTTGCAGTGTACCTGGCTCAGAAATGATGGGTGACCTTGCACCTGCAGCCCTCTGTGCTCATTTTAGTCTCTTGACTTCCAGAGTCCCTAGTCCCACAAAGGCTTCAGGTGAGTTTAAGAAACATTATCTGCATGTGTAGATATGAAAATGTATGTTGGGTTTCCTGGAAAACTCGACAGAAGTTTTGATTGTATCCAGTTTCCTGAAGGCATAAGCTAATCTTCAAATTAGGCTTCAGGTACCAGGAAAAAGAGCCAGGTCTTGGCCCTGGTCCAACCCTGACACTCTGGCTGTGTGCCCTCCAGCAGACGCCAAGTGGAGACCACATCTGTAAGACACACCTCATCTCATCTATTCATCAAACCTAAGAGCAGTGATTGCCAAACTTGCTGGCACCTGGGACAGGTACCCTCAGTATGCACTCTTGCAACCCTGGGGTCAGTGTTGAGGAAAAGCCAACTTTAGTGATTTTTTTTTTTTGTATTTTTATTGTATTTTTTTTTTGTATTGTATTGTATTTTGTATTTTGTATTTTGTATTGTATTTTTGTATTTTTATTGTATCGGGGCACTTGACCCCTGAGCCACATCCCCAGTCCTATTTTGTATTTTATTTAGAGACAGGGTCTCACTGTGTTGCTTAGCACCTTGTTTTTGCTGAGGCTGGCTTTGAACTCAGGGTCCTCCTGTCTCAGCCTCCCCAGCCGCTGGGATGACAGGCGTGCACCACTAAGCTCGGCTTGTTGATTATTTTTTTAATAGATCTAACTCACAGGTCATAAAAATCAGTCTTCACAGTGTACAATTCAGTGGTTTTTAAAGTATATTCAGAGTTTTCCAACTATGACCACTCTCTAACTCTACAATATGTTTACTGCTCCCCAAACAAGCTCTACCCATTCCAGTTCCCCTCAATTGCCACTGCCCCGGTGGCTGGCAACCGCTAGTCTACTGTCTATGGATTGGCCTACTCTAGACATTCTGTATAAACAGAATGATGTAATAGATAGCCTTTGTGTCTGGCTTTTTTAACTGAGCAAAATATTTTCAAGTTTTATCCTTGGCCTTTTACAGCTGAAAATGTATCAGACCTTTTACAGCTGAAAATATTCTCTGATACGGATATGCCCCATTTAGTTTATCCCGTTACCGGTGGTTAAACATTCAGGCTGTTTGTGCTTTAGGAATATGGTAGGCAGTGCCATGAACATGTGTGTACAGATGTGTGTGTGTGGATCTCGTTCTCATTTCTTTTGGTATATCCTCAAGCAGAATTCCTGAAACATGACAACTTTATGTTTAACTTTCAGAGGAACTGCAAACTGACTAGCTACACCATTTTACACCCCCCAATCTGCAACATCTGAGGGTTCCAGTTTCTCCCCATCTTTGCCAACACTTGTTATTGACCTTATTTTTTATGGTAGCCATCCTAGTGGACATGTAATACAATCTTACTGTGATTTGTGATTGATGTTAGTTCTGTAATGGCTGATGACACTGAACACCTATTCCTGTGCGTGTTGGTCATTTGCACATCTTTGAAGACTTATCCTTTTAAGCTTTGTGCCCATTTTAACTGGATTGTCAATTGTTACTGACTTTTTTTTTTTTTCTTTTTTGGTACTGGAGTGAGTCCAGGGTGCTTAACCACTGAGCCACATCTCTAGCCCTTTTCTGTATTTTATTTAGAGACAGGGTCTCAATGAGTTACTTAGGGCCTCGAAAAGTTCCTGAGGCTGGCTTTGAACTTGTGATCCTCCTGCCTCAGCCTCCCAGGCTTCTGGGATTACAGACATGGGCCACCACTCCCTGCTTGTGATTAAGTTTTAAGGATTCTTTATGATTCTAAATAAAGTTCATTATCAGCTGTATGATTTGCAAATCTTTTCTCTCACTTTGTAGATTCTTTCATATTCTTGCTGGTGTCCTTTGAAGCATAAATGTTTTTACTTTTAGTGGTAGAGTTTATCTATTGTTTCCCTTGTTGCTTAAAACTTTTATGTCATATTTATAATATCATTGCCTAATGCAAAGTGATAAAAGATTTATGTTTTTGTCCAAGAGTTTTATAGCTTTAGTTTTTATTTTGTTGTTGTGTATGGACACAATACCTTTATTTTATTGGATTTTTTACGTGGTGCTGAGAATCGAACCCAGTGCCTTGCACATGCTAAGCGAGCGCTTTACCACTGAGCCACAACCTCAGACCATAGCTTTAGTTTTTGCACTTAGGTTTCTGATCAGTTTTAGGTTAATTGAACTGTGTTATCTTATTTGTCAATTTATGTTTCCACACCACAAGGGAGGGGCATCTAGGATTTTGAAATGAAAGGTGTGGAGGAGGATTGGCCTCTTAACAATATCTTCTAACCTTTGCAGTTTCTTGTTTATGTCCTCAACTTATTTTTGTTTCATAATTTCTGAGTATTTTATTCTGATGATGCTGTTGTAAGTGGAATTGTTTCCTTAATTTCATTTTTGAATCGTTCATTGCTAGTTCACAGAATTACAATTGATTTTTATATCTTGATATAAAGTAGGATTATTTTGCTCTGAACTCATAATAAATAATCTTTTTAGTGGCTTCCTTACAATTTTCTATCTACAAAATCAAGTTACCTGATAAGTAATAACCATATCAACAAATGAACTATATTTCCAGTTCATTGAGTGTTTTTATCATAAATGGGTATTGGATTTTTGCAAGAAAAAAATAAAATTCTACATCTGATGAGATGATCATGTGGTACTTTTTAATGTCGTTGATATGGTTACTACATTGGTTGGTTTTCAGATATTAAACCAACCTTGGTTTAATATTCCTGGGTAAATCCCTTGGTCATGATGAGAACTTTATATTTTGTTATTGTTGTAGGACCCTAGCATTGTGTTCAGGATTTTTGAATCTATGTTCATAAGGAACAAATAGTATTTTTGTGATATCTTTGACTGGTTTGGGTATTAGAATAATATTGGCCTCATAGAATAATAATAATTTTGGAAGTGTTTGGAAGGATTTGAGTAGGATGGGTGCTAGTTCTACTTTAAACAGTTGGTAGAATTCATCAGTGAAACCAATCTGGACCTTGTCTTTTTCTTTGTTGTAAATATTTTGATTATTAACTCAGTCCCTTTACTTGTTATAGCTCTATACAGATTTTCTATTTCCTCGAGTCAGTTTCAACAGTTTAGCCTTTTAGGAATCTTTCTATTTCACAAAGGTTATCTAATTTGTTCACATATAACAGTTGTTCTTTATACTCCTTTTTAGTTAATATCTTTTACACTCCATTTTATTTTTAAATCCTAACCCTTTCATTCCTGATTTTAGCATGTTAGCCTGTTTTTCCTCTCTCGTTTGGTCTGGTTTATCAATTTATTTATCCACTGTAATCTTTATTATAACTATCCTTTAGCTTGTTGTGTTACTTTGCTCTTATTTTAGTTTCTTAAAATAATGTTTAAAGAGTGCTAGGTTCTTGATTTATAATTTTCCATTTTATATATGGTCATTTGCAGTTATATATTTCCTGTAAGCGTTAATTTAGTAGCAGCCCATAAATTGTGGTGTGTTCCTTGTAGAACAGAGTTGAGATAGCAGGCCTGAACTAGTGTCCATGGACAGACTGATTGCAAGGTTGGCCCTTGGCTGGTATTTGGGAACTTAGGAACTGGTAAGGGTTATGCCGAACTGTTTGGACGAACAACAGGGTTTATACTAAACACTTGCCAACCATTTGGAAATGTGGAAATTGGGTAATTTCCAGGAATATTGTGCCTGTATGGCTAGATTCCAGCAAAACCCTGGGCTCTCAGTCTCTCATGAAATGCTGACAACACTTTATGCATGTTGTTATAATTCCTCACTGGGGGGTTAAATGCCTTCTGTGGGACTCCACCAGGAGAAGACACTTGGAAACAGTTGGAGTCCCCTGGTCTTTGTCCCCATACCGTTCCCCTTTGCTGTGTGTGGGGGGATCCTTCTGCGACAGTGAAGCAGAGCTGTGAATGGGACTGAGCTGAGCTTTAGGAATCCTCCTGGTGAATGGCCAAACCTGAGGGTGGTCCTGAGGACCGCTAACACACGTGGGTTTTGTTTTCATTTATCTCAGAATATTTTAAAATTTCCTTTGTGTTTTTTTCTTTGATCCCTTTTTTGTTTGTTTTTCTAGGATTGTGTTTGTTTTTGATTTACATACTTATGAATCTCCACCTTCCCTTTTTGTATTGATTTCAGTTTTATCCCATGGCCGAGGGTGAACATACTTTGACTTCAGCCTTTTTTCATTTTATTGAGACTAGTTTTATGGCCTTACGTGGTCTGTGCTGGGGAGGATTCCCTGTGCACTTAGGAGGACTGTGTTTCCTGCTGTGTCGGCTGCAGTGTTCTGTAGGTGTCTATTAGGTCTCCTTGGTTTATGGTGTTGTTTCATCCTTTTATTTCCATATTGATCTTCTGTCGGGTGGTTCTATCCATTTTTGAAAATGATTTATCAAAGTCTGCAACTATTACTGTTGAATTGTTCACTGCTATTATCTCTCTTTAATACTGTCAGTTTTTGTTTCATCTCTTTGGGTCTTTGCTCTTAGATAATATGTGTTTTTATAATTATTATGGCATATTGAGGGGTCAACCCTTTCATGACTTAAAAAAAAATGCTTGTCTTTCTCTGGTGACCATTTCATCCTAAAGCCTGTTTTGTCTAATGTTAATGTAACCACTTCAGCTCACATCTGGTTATTTTTTGCAAAGCATAATTTTTGTATATTATTTACTTTCAACCAACTTGTAACTTGGTATCCAAAGTCTATTTTTTTATAAACAACATAATGTTGGGTCATGTTTTACTCATTTCACTCTTCTGCCTTTGGATTGAACCGCTTCTCCGTTTACATTTGATGTAATTATGCATAAACTAGGACTGATATCCGCCATTTTGTTTTTTGTTCTCTACGTGTCAGGCCTTTTCTTTATTACTCTCTTGCCCCGTGCTGTCTTCTTTGTGTTTAATAGGTATTTTCTTGGGTACCATTTTAATTCCTTAATTCCTGAAGTCACTTTCTTTGTTATTCATTTTTTGACTCAATTATTTCGTGAGTTTTCTGGGAATTGCTACTTTACAAAATCTAGTTTGGATTAATGCCGACTTGACCTCAACAGAATGCAAAATTTTTGCTCCCATGTAGCTTTGTACCTTCCCTCTTCCTCTCTGCTGCCATGGTCATATAGATTAAATCCTCATGCCTTATGAGGCCATCAAGTCAGCTTTATCATTATTGCTTTGTGAAGTAATCTTAATTCTTATTTGAGAATAAGAAATAATAAATGCTAACTTTTACATATTTAATTTCCTTTACCAGTGCACTCTGTTTTTCTATGTGAACTTGAGCTACTCTCTTGTGTCTTTATATTTCAACCTGAAGGGAATCCCTTCTGTATTTCCTCTAGGGCAGGTTCACTAGTGATGAATTCTGTTTTGTTTATCTTGGGATTTCTTAGCTTTCCCTTAATTCTCAAGAATAATTTTGCTAGATACAGGGCTCTTGGTTGATGGCCTTTTTCCCCAGGACTTTTTCATCCCATTGCCTTTTGGTTTACACGGTTTCTTATGAAAAATTGGCGACCAGCATTCTCATTGAGAGTTCCTCGTGCAGAATCTTAACTGAATTCAAGATCTTCTCTTTTGACAATTTAATCACGATATGCACCTTTCTGGCTGCCTTTGAACTGAACCTGTTTCATTGAATCTCTTGGATGTGTAGATTCATGTCTTTTATCAAATTTGGGAACTTTCTGTCCAATATCTTTCAAGTAGTTTTTCTATTCCTTTCTCCCATCTCTCTGAAGCTCCCACCATGCACATGCTAAGGACATCCCACAGGTCTCTGGGGCGGTTCCTTTTCCTTTGATCTCTTTTCTTTCTACCCTTTGGATTTGATTATTTCTATTGATATGACTTTAAGATGATTTATTCTTTCCTCTATCATAAATGTACGTTTGAGATCATCTAGTGTTAAAATTTTTGTTGCAATTTTTATCTTTTAAATTTTAGAATTTACCACTGCCATCACTTTCTCCATGTTGGGTCAGACGTAAGTCTTATGCTTTTCTTTAGTTCTTTGGATGTACTTAAAATTGTTAATCTAAAATATTTTCTAGTCAAATTCAACATCCACGCGTTCTCAAGGATAGTTCCTATTGAGTTTTATTTTCCTTGTCTGAATCATACTTTCTTGTTTCTGTTTGTTTGAGTGATGGACATTTAACGTAATGTAATGTGGCTACTCTGGGAACTAGAGCCTCTCACCTCCCAACCCAGGTTTATAGTTGCTGTTTGTTCTTGTTGCTATTTGTTTATTAACATTCTGAATTATGTATTATTTGGTGTGTGTGGTCACTAAAGTCTTGGCTTGCTTAGCTTGGTGGTCGGCTAGTGATTGATTGAGATTTCCTTAAATGCCCTCAATCAGTAAGTCCCCAGCTCATGCCAAGGGGCTCTGCATAAGGAGGCATGCTTTTGATGCTTCAGCAGGCAGTTGACACCTCTGCCTTAGCCCTCATGTCCTTTATGTGCAGAGCCTTGAAATTGGCCAGAGGTGAGGACTAAAGCCTTCTTGCATCTTTCCTGAGCTGCACACAACCCTGCACATGCACGTGACCTTCTGGATTCCTAGGAATATATCAGAACTTTTCATAGCACATCTTCTTTCTCAGTTCCTCCTTTTTTAAGTTTTTTGGTCAGTTTCTTAGTTGCCTATGCTGTTATCACCGCCAAACAATTACCACTGTTCATTTTCCACAAATACCTTTTAGGGAAAAGTTGCTTACAATAATCCAGGTCCTGAGTCGGGCCAAATAATGACAAGTCCTGTGAATGGGGATTTTCCTCATTACAGGATCTTCAGGGAACTGCCAGGCAGGTCGGGTATCGACAGGTTTCTGGGAATGGGGGTGTCCATCTCTCCCTGTTAGCTGGTGTCTGCATGGCGCTGTGGTTTGAATGTCTCCTCCCAAACTCATATTGGAATTGAATTGCCATCAGATCAATATGAAGGCCACAGGAGCCTCACCCTCGTGAGTGGATCAATGCTGTTGGCCTGGGAGTAGGCTGCTTATTGTAAGAGCCAGCTCTCTGTCCCCTTGCTTTCCTCATCATGGGATTCCATGTTATAGGGCTGCAAGAGGGACCACACCAGATGCCAGCACCATGCCCTTAGACTTCCCAGTCCCCAGAACCCAGAGAAATATAACTATTCTTTATAAATTACCTAGTTTAGCCGGGTACTGTGGTGCATGCCTATAATCCCAGCATATCAAGAGGCTGAGGCAGGAGGATCACGAGTTCAAAGTCAGCCCCAGCAACTTAGTAAGGCCCTGAGCAACTCTGTGAGACTGTCTCTAAATAAGTTACAAAACAGGGCTGGGGATGTGGCTCAGTGGTCGAGTGCCCCTGAGTTCAACCCCAGTACCCACCCACCCACCCCAAAATTACCCAGTCTGTGACATTTATCATTGTAGCAATTAAAAATCAAACTAAAACAGAGGGCCATGATGGTTGTGAGGGAGTTATTTTCAAAGATGATGTGGCACTGGAGAGAGGAGACAGAATAGGGCAAGCTAAAATGTCACAAAACTTTCCGTTCTTCCTGATCTTCAGCCATCTTTCTTGAATCAACGCTTCTCAGATTGCTGCAAACATTTGGCTCATTTTCAGGTTCTGAAACTATTACTGTTTGGGCTGTTCCTGATAAAGATGGTGTGTGTGCAGGGTGGGTTTCTGACTTTCCATACATCAATGACAACTTTTATTGAATTATTATCATTGCAGTCTAAAATATTTAAAATGCCTTAGTTCCCATATGAAAAGTTTAGCTGCAGTCAGAGGACGGGATTTAGTGTGTATCATCTTTTAAATATTGACTCTGAGCATAGTCCCAGGAAGCAGAAGGGTACTGCTCTGGCAGAGCCCACCCCCAGTCCTAGGGGTGTTTGGTCTGTGATGTGCCCCTTCAGTCCCCAGTGGCTGAGTGAACAGCCATCCATCCAAGCAGATCTGAAAGTGCAACATGCAAGTTAGTAGAAATCAAAAGGTAATTACTGAAATGCCAGCATTGATCAGTGTTTTGTGTTTGGGGAAAACATTTTCCTCCAGGCCATTAAATTCATGCTCTACTCTTGGACATTGAGATAATGATGACAAAACCACGTTCATGAATTTGAACTTGTTAGACCTTGGACAGGATTTCAAGTACAGTAAAAGTGTGTTTTTACTGAATCCAAGAGTCCTTTTCTCAAACCAACAAACAAACAAAAAAGGAAAAGGAAAAATCAGATGAAATTTGATGTTTCATGATTTCTGATATTTATTAAGGAACCAAGTACATTCCGATTGGCTATCAACATGTAAAATCGGCCCTTGGTTAAGTTTCAGAAAATTTTTAGGCTAAAGTGTTAAAAGCAAGCCCTCCACACCATGGCCGCTTTGGAGGTAGAAGAGCCACATGAGTCATCTCACCTCTGGCCACAGTGCTACCTTTCCGGCTTCTCCAACACAGGGCCCATTGTTGTTACCAAGTCTAATTGCTAGTCTGCTCCAGTAGAGCAAGAGAGTTTGTGTTGATGTTACAAAAACAGTTTATGCTACACAAGCTCTTTATTCATGTAATAATTACAGCGTATTTGTCATAAGCATTTCGCAAGTGTTCCCTTTGGATAATACTGGCAAGATTAAGTAATAGTTTCTCGCTAACACTATTGCTCAAGCACTTCAAACATGATGGCTTGAGATTGCACGTATCATGCCTACGTCTTTGGCTCCCAGCATCTTTGACCTTTTGCTTTTCCGACATATAATCTCACTGTGAGGCTGTGTCTATTGTTTTCTAACACAAATGCCAGGAACGACTTGAGCAAAATATTTGATTTCAGTGTTCGAGGGGTAGTTTTGTAATGTTTGAGAGTAAGATTCCAAGTCAGCCACACACTGCCAGAAGCCAGGGACTTCAAAGAGTCCTCCTTTTGGAACTCTGAAGGAACTAAAATCTCTGTTTCTCTATTACATCCAACTGAATCATTGGCCATACACGAGGCCTGGCAAGAAGCACGCGTCACAGGGTTCCAGTTCTGCCTTAGAAAAGGTCAGCAGGAGGCACCAACCCCGGCCTGCGTTATGCAGCCATGTGCTCGGGTCCCACAACCGTGCTTTGGGGCACATTATGCAATGTTGCACCCTTGATGAATGGCTGCTTGCACAAGAAGTTTTTCATTACCCTGACTGCAAGAGTCCTGGAAATGATTAACTTCGTGACATAACTCTCATCACACAAATATGGAAGGTTCAAGCAGAGCTTCAAAATAAAGTGCTTCAGAAATAATGTGTTTTGGCTTCTTAACGTCTACACTATGAACAGCTGTTTTAGAACCACTGAGTGAGATTCACCTATTGATGATTTTTTTTCCCCAAGAGTGGGAGTTCCATCAGAGATGGGTTCTTGTGTGAACACTCTTCTGGTTTTACCTCCACATATTCTAGTTGGCTTTTGAAATCATGAGGTCTGTTTTATTGTGCTCCATCTAATAAGCTCAAGATCAAATAGACAAGGACTTTGATCAAGCAATTTTGGGGAGGCACAAAGATATGACTGGCTTGCTCCCACGTACAATGGAAAGTTACAGGGATGATTCGATCGAGTCCAGATAACTAAAAATGTCCACGGAAATCCTGCATTTGGGTAGATTTTTTTCGAATCTCATTAAAGGAATGCAATCTACTGTGCTGGATTAGTCCCCTGTGGTTGACTGGCAGAATCTCAACCAAAGTAGCTTAGGTGAAAGGAAATGTCACTGATTCTCAACCCACCGGAAGGACAGTGTCCGGGGACAGTGGAGCCAGGATCTCAGGCTCTAGGGACATGGTCCATCTGCATCACGTGTAGTCTCTGGTTTGTGGCTTTGCTGTCTGGGCCTGTCCCCGTACAGTGGCTTTACTCAGTGGCAGCTCCTACATGCCACCAGGAGCTGCTCCTACATACTTCCAGCTCAGTAGCTCCCAGGAGAGAACTCTGATGGCCTAGCCAAGATCCCAGGCCCTCCGGGTGGCCATGGCGGGGCATCAGGTTTGGAGAATGGAGGGCTGCTGTCCTGGCCCAGGACATCACAGCCGCCAGAAAGGGCCAACCTTGACCCGATCCACTGGCCTCTCCCCAAGCAGCTGCTGACCCACGTACAGCCCTAACTGCCAGCACCCTGCTCAATAAGAGCTGACCCAAGGGCTCTGCCCAGCGACTGGGCCCCCCTCTGAGTCCAGATCTGAAGAAAACGACAGCCTCGGTGCACCGTGTGCCCAGTGAGGGAACACACCCATCAACCTATGGGGACGGGCACATTGAGAGCTCCAGGCCACACAGGGTCTCACGCCACAGGAAGGGACTTGGTGGGCAGTGGGGACTCGGACGCGCATGTGTTGACCGTCCCCAGACAGTCACCTCTGCCCAGCTTCTTGCTGACCATTGTGTCCTGAAGGAGTACTGGAGGGAACTTCCTGGCTGGGGTCTTCACCCCCTCGGGGCTCAGGCCCCTCCTCATTTTCATTTACGCAGCTTTAGGGGGTCATGGACGATGTCATGGGCAAGAATCAACCTTGAACTCTGGCTCGGCTTCCCTCGGGTTTAAGGCAGGGAGGGAGTCCACGGTCTAAGAACCAACAGCGTCAAATTACGTCAGGGGGTCTGGACTGCGTGGCGCTGAGGCCTGAGGCCATCTGCCTCTCCCTCGCGACCTGGGCTTCCTGGCATCTGCCAGGGAGCAGTGGGAAGGACGGGGCCTGATGGAGCCAGCTTCAGGGGCAGCTGGACCAGGGGTCTCAGATTCTCTGGGGAACTCTCTGGTTTCCCTCTTCCCTGCCATCTTGCTTCCCGGCAGGAGAGGAGCTCCTGGTTCTCACCTCCCTTCTGGGAAGGACCCACAGCCCCTGGTTGGGGGCAGGTGTGGGAATGGGCAGCCCTCATCCTGGAGCCACGTGGACAAGGCAGGAGATGCCCGCCATGCTTGGCTTTTCATGCCAGCATCTGGCCTCTGGGGTGTGGTCGGGTCTGTCCATGTTCCTGTATATCTTGGTTGACGGCATTTCTTTGTTCCCCTCTGCTCTCTCTCTTTTTTTTAATACTTATTTTTTAGTTGAAGTTGGACACCATACCTTGCTTTTATGTATTTATTTTTCTGTGGTGCTGAGGATTGAACCCAGGGCCTCACCCGGGCTAGGCAAGTGCTCTACCACTCAGCCACGACCCCAGCGCCCCCTCTGCTCTTACAGTGTGACCAGAACCCCCAGGGCGTGACTTGTGAACCCCAGAGAAGCACTCTGCTATTTGTCATTGTCTCCATTGCCACCAACAGACTGAGTAGGCACAGCACAGATGCACCACTACTTTCCCCATGCTGGAGAGACTGTCCAGTTCAACAAAGTGCCGTTTCACACGAAGACCTCCTTTAGCTCAGACTGGTCGTTTGTCATTCAACGTGTTTTTGCAGGGGACAGTCACTGTGCACTTCCTCTCATGTTGGGCTCCTGAAAGTATTTTCAGGTTCTTCCTCAGTAGAGTGGGAACCCCTGGGTACTCAGGCTTTGGGGGCCATTCTGCAGAGACGATCAGGCAGCACAGAGGACTTTTCCCAGATAGTAGCCAGGCTCCTACCTACAACTTCTCATGGTGAGAACTTGGGGTCTTCTTTCTTCTGGACAATTCACTTGACACTGAAGCCACTAGGATGAAATTGCCTGCAGTGTGGCCACAGGCTCTTGTGAGGAAGAAAAACAAAAGATAAAGGAAAAAAAGAAGGAGGAAGTGGGAATTTACCCAACTTCCCCTTCCAAAGCCCTTGACTCGATTCTTTCCTTCTAAGAACAGGCTTTGCAATCACCTGGCTTTCTTGGTACTTCTGATTGCTTTCTGTGGCAGGCAGTTGCAGGCAGGTTGGTGAATGGAGAAGTGGTTGGTAGAGTGACATTCAGACCCTGGCAGCTGGCTTTCTGCCCCTACCCCCACCCCAGAGAGCTTTCTCAGGGTAAGTGCTTGCAAACCCAGGACTTCTTTGTCCCTGGTTCCTTTCCCACCTACGGGCTTCTTTGAAAGCCCATAAAATGGGCTGGGCACAGTGGCACATGCCTGTAATCTCAGTGACTCAGGAGCTGAGGCAGGCGGAGGGGGAGTTCAAAGCCAGTCTCAGCAAAAGTGAGGTGCTAAGTAATTCTGTGAGACCCTGTCTCTAAATAAAATACAAAACAGGGCTGGGGCTGGGGCTCAGTGGTGAAGCACTCCTGGGTTCAACCCCTGGCACCAAAGGGAAAAAACAAACAAACACTAAAACGGTTCAGCACTGACTTTGGAGCCATTCTTGGGGAAGCGGTGCAGCCCAGCAGCGGAGCAAAGATAGCAGGTCCTCGGTGGCCACAGGCTGCCTACGTGCAAGCAGCTCTGAAAGGCCAGGGTGACGAAATGCAGACTACTTCCTGGAATGCAGATAAGAAGCTACTTGCTCTGCCGAGTGGCTTATAAAATCCTGTGTCATAATTTCACTTGGGATCATTTCTGGTGCTGCCTTACTCAACAAGCACTCCTTGTTGTATCTGGGGTGTGTGTATGGGAGAGATTTCCTTTTGGTCATTGTTTTGGAAAACGGAGGTCCCAAACCCCAAATAGTGCCAGCTAGGAGGCTCCCTTTCTGTGCCCCGTGGGGGGTCTCTCAGCCTCACGGACACAGAGCTCTCCTGGGAAACCACCAGGGTCCCTACATGATGCCTTAAGGGTCCCCAGGAACCCCTTCCAAGTCCTTGTTGGCCGAAGAGGAGGTGTTTATTATCTGGGTGGTAAAGTGATGAATGCCTGTTCCAGCAATTCAATCTACACTGTTCCTCGCAGAATGCTTTGGACCTGTAAGAGTGAATTGGTATTTAAGGATCTAGCCTATTCAAGAGGGTGGAGTGAGCTAAGTTTAGTGGAAGCTAAAAATAACCTGGAGCTGTGGCAGAGGGTCAGGTCCGAGGGGCAGTGGGACCCCCCCACCTCCACCCCTCCCTGCACTGTCCCCCACCCCGCCCCCGCCTGGCTCTTGGAGGGGCGGCATGTGACTCTGACCTACGCCTCACGTCATTTCCAAGCCAGTTACTCATAGGTCAGCTTTGCACCCTCCTGCTGTGTTTCAGGCACCAACTGTATTTCCATAGAAAAGCGTGAGTCACCAGAGGCCACAGAGGGACGGAGGGGCCACCATCAACCGGAAAAAAGAAAGGGGGGAGGTGACAGGGTCCTTTTATAGCTTTCTGAGTAGGCTTTCTTTTCCATGGGTTAATTTTTATCTCAACAACCCAGATAAGGTTGGATGGCCTTTTTATTAGAAACCTATTTAAATACAGGGATTATTTGAACTGCTTTTTTAAAAGCCAAGGGCATTTTTGTGTGTGCGGCTCTCCATTTATAAATAGCACGTATTAATAGTTTAATGGATATTTAAAACGCCCGTGACTGCTCTTAGTGCATTCCCTAAACACCACTTCTACAGACACAAGCCCCCACTTTGTTCCCAGTCCCTGGGGGCTACGGCCTTGTGATGGGTCAGGTATGTGGCCCCAGACCCTGTGAGACTAAGCCCAGCGCTCAGAAACAGATGGTGATTTTTCAAACCAAAGCTATTCTGGTGTACTGACTTTAGGAAAAAGGTCTAAAAATAGACTTGAATGAGCATAACCTGCAAAAATAAGTTGTCAGCTTCTTTTTTACTCCTGCTGGGTTGAAAAACAAAGCTGTCAGCAATATCTGCTGGTTGAGGAATTTGTAGACTTTCTTATTTTAGAGAAAGTGTGTCATTGAGTTCCCCTATATCTTGAAGTGTCAACAAATGGCCCTCTGTGGCTCTAGAGACTTCCAGATGGCTGAGACCTGCCCCTGTCCACATCGGGGAGCAACTGTTTGCCCCTCTGGGCCAGCAGAGCTGAGACAGGTGAGCTCCTCCGGACCCAGCTCTGACTACGGGAGACCAGACCCCTGGGCCTGTTACAGGGTGCAGGGGAGAGGCCAGGCCTGGGAGCATCTTTCAGGATTGTGGTGGGAGATACGGTGGCATTGAGCTCAGGGGAACCTTACTGGATGGGATGGGCCTCAGAGGAGCTCAGTACCTGGTGCTGACTTGGGCGGCAGTAGCCCAGAGTGCTGGGCTTTGAGAAAATACGTGAAAACTCAGCCTCCCCCTGCTCCCTCTCCACCTCCTTCTCCTCCGCCCCTCCTCTTCCTCCTCTTCTTCCTTCCTCCTAATTCTCCACCCCTCCATTACCACCCTCTACTGAAGATTGAACTCAGGGGCTTTCTACTCCAGAGCTTTCTACCCCAGCCCCTTTTAATTTTTATTTTGAGACAGGGTCTAGCTAAGTTGCTGAGGCTTGTGATCCTCCTGCCTCGGCCTCCTGAGTTGCTGGGATTACAGGCATGGGGCACCACGCCAGGTGTGCTCCGGCTTCTGTACCTGGTAGGCAGCCTCCTGCATCCGAGGGCTCCACATCTAAGGATTCAACCAATTTTGGATTGAAATTATTTAATACAAAAAAAAACAACCCAAACAATGACACCTGTACTAAACACGTGTAGATTTTTTTCTTGTCATTTCTCTCTAAACAATTTGGTATAACAATGATTTGATAGCATTTACATTGTCCTGAGTGTTCTAAGCAATCTAGACATGATGTAAAGCATAGGAAAGGATGTTCGTAGGTCATGAAAATACTACATTATTTCTTTTAAGGGACTTGAGCGTCTGTGGACTTGGCATCTCAGGGGAGTCCTGGAGTCACTTCCCTCGGACATTGAGGCATGACAATCTGATGTAGGCTTTGTGGCAGGAAGCAGTGTGTAGCAGGCAGGAACAGCAGAGGGCCGTGGTCCCCAGCCTGGTGATGGGTCAAGAGCCTTTTCTATAAAATGCTTCTGCATGGAAAGAGGTGGCTGGAAACCTAAGGAGAAGTCGGAGAGGGAGCAGAGCTCTTGGCTCGTGTGGAGAGGGGCTCTCTTGAACACGGATCGTGTTTCTGAGTGAAGAGCAGAGCGCAGAGCGGTCCCCAGACCCGGGCCCCTGTGAAGGTCACACCGCGACACTGGAGACCGGAGCCAGCTCTTGTGCTGCCCATCTGCTCCCTGCTCTCCTGGCTCCAGCTGGTTCCAGTGGTCAAGGTGCAGGAGCTGGCCCTGTCCCACATAAGCGGGAAGTGACTCCAGCTGTATTGACTCAGGAGCACCAAAGCTGACATAGGCACCTGCTCCTAGAGTCCCCTCCTCACCCTCACGTGCACCTAAGCACGGCCCCCCAACTGCAGGCAGCTCCTGGTGACCGTTGGCCAATAGAACTTGGGATTCCACTGCTTAGCAACTTCCTCTCTTCCCCTTTGGCCCTGTTTCTCCCCTCCTACGCCTACCCCATAACACACATGGGTAGCGCGCGTGCACACACACACACACACACACACACACACACACACACTGAGGAGGAAAGTGATTTCTCCTGGCTTGGGGGAGGTAGCATATCTGAAGACAGAAAGGAAGAGGATGGGGAGTGTCACCTGAGAGCCATATTGGGCCAGCCCGGGTCTCAGAGGAACTCAAGCTGTCTCCAGAACCACCAGCCCCGCTCTGTCAAGTCACCCGAGAGATACATGGCAGAGGGGATGGTGAGGGCCTGGCACGTGCCCTGGGCGACTCTCAGACCTGGAAAGTGTTGGCAGCTCTTGCTTTCTCAGTCCCGTGGGAGACTGGCCAGTCATGGACAGGTCTCAGGTTAGCCGGCGAATCGATGTGATTCGGCCCTTTGTAAAGAGGTCAAAGAGGGAGAGGAAGCTCCATCACCCCGAGAACTTCTCCAAGGCTGAGCCGGGACTGAAGCCTGCAGGCCTCTCCCCACTCCACCCTGGGCGTGCATTTTGCAAAAGGTGGGTGTCCGTTGCGACTGCCCAGGAGAGGGGCCAAGGTTCTTGAGACACCAAGGTGTGCTCGGACAGGCCTGCTTCTGGCAGTGGCCCTGAGGGAGATAATGGTGACCTGAGTGTCACTGAACCATCAGGACAAGTCTAGCGGCCCTTTCTTTCAGGCCCAAAGCACACCGCCATGGTGGTTGGGATCTAGAATGTCCCCCAAAGGCTTGGTCCCTGGTACAGCCATGATCAGAGGTGAGACTTTGGGAAACGATTGGACCATGAAGGCTCTGAGCTCATTGGTGGAAACCCATTGAGGGGTTCATATTTGACACCATCATAGGGAGGTGTCAGGCCCAGATGGAGGAAGGTCACTGACGTGAGCCCTGAAGGGTCTATCTTCTCTCTGACCCTTCTCTGCCCTCTGTCTTTGCTGACCAGCCACCCGAGGCGAGTGGCTTTCCTCCACTGTGCCCTTCTGTCTTGGAGCCTGCCGGCCGTGGACTGAAATACACTTTTCCTCCTCCAAGTGGTTTTTCTCAGGGATTCATCACAGTGACAAGAAAAGCTGTCGGATGCCATCACAGAAGCAGAGGTTTTCAACTGTTTCCAAATAATTAAAAACGCCGCCATGCACAAGTCTAGGTCCCACATGTATCATATTTAGAGGAAATGAAATTTTAAAAAGGAATACATAAAGGGCATAGTTCTTAGGAAGTGAAATGGAATAGACCCATGACGTTGCGACGGTCTTTGGTCCCTGGAGAGAATGACTGTCTTGGTGTGGGCAAGGCAGACTGACCCGTGAGCTGCTTCCTGGGGTCCAGGCCATGCCACATCTCAGCTCACCCGCCTGAGTCCGGGACAGGGGACTGGTACCTGTCTCCAGGGAGGAGTGTGATTCTTATGAGAAAGTCCGGCAATGGAGAGGGGCAGGGGGAGCAACACTCATGCTGTGGCTCCAGTGTGGTCTGTGTGTCCCCAGGGTCTGTGTGTGGGAAGGGTGGCCAGTGAGGAGGGGAGACCTTTAGGAGGTGGGCCTGGTGGGAGAGGGCTGGGTCCCTGGAGGCAGCCCCTAGAGAGGGGTTAAGGACCCGAGTGTGTTCTTGAAGAGCAGATTATAAGTCAAACCTGCCACGTCTTTCTGAATGAGCCCTCAGGTCTGTGTGCCTGCCGTGATGCCATCCACCACGAGGCAATGCAGACGGGGACCCCTCACTCCACCTGCACCCTCCTGTTTAGACTTTCAGCCTTTAAAACAGTGACCTAAATAAACCCAGAAAACATTGAAATATTAAAACACCCAATCTTAGGTATTTGGCTGTAGCAAAACTACTACAGGTGAGTTGAATGCGTTGTCACCGTAGGGAGTACGTCAGCCACTTCACGTACTCCATGAGGAGTGTGTGTACCTGTTTCTCTGGGAGCCTGGAATCACAGGGGGGACCTCAGGGCACTTCAGTTATTGCTGTGTCACAAACCGTCCCCCAATTTGATGCTTAAACCACACAGTGTTTTCTTCCTGACGAGGTGGTGGATGAGAATTTGAACAGGGCTCAGCTGGGCAGTTGTTGTCCCTTGGAGTCAGTCGGGGTTGCTCTGTGGCCACATTCAGCCCAGAGCTCACCCTGGCCAGAGTGTCCCAGCCAGCCTCCCTTCCTCCAGGGTGTCCTGCCATGTGGCCTGGACGTCCTTGCAATATGGTGGCTGAGCTTGAATCAAGAGAAGGGAGAAACTCGTGGCCTCTGAAGGTTTGGGCTCAAAACACCCAGAGGGTCACCTCTGCCAGGTTCTGTTGGCCGAAGGGCAGAGAGAGCAGGTGCTAGGCTTCAGGGGCGGAATGGGACAGGCGTGGACAAGGCGTAGCTCATGCCTGACGTTTAATAAACATCCCTCACAGGTTGCTGGCACACTGGGTCCCTTTTTGTCATTTGATGTACCCACCCTGTCCCAGGAAGCAGGTACTAGCCCCAGGTGGCCAAGACAAGGAAGGAAGAGCCATGCAGGAAGTGGGCAGTGGGCATGGCCAGACACCGGCAGCCCCTCCCCACACGCAGGAGAGGGCCGGAGCCCAGCCGAGAGCGCTGCACAGCCCTTCCTGGCCCCTGATCCCTGGACAGGCGGGCTGCATGGCCTGTGCCGCCTGGTGTGGCCCGGGTCAGGCAGCCCAGCCTGGGCCCCGTGGTCCCGGGGGCTGTGTCGACTGGGGTCCCGTGGACGTCCTGAGCCTGTCTGGACCACAGAGAAGGCATGGCCCCCGAGTTCAGGGACTTGTCATGCAGGTGCCCTGGTGCTCATGGGGCCTCGCACCTGCTCCTGAGCACCCGGGGCTTCTGCCCTCTGGCCCTTCCCGTCCCCAGATACCTCTCGTTCTGGGCAGAAGAGTTACTTTCTCCTCCTGTTGGCTGCCTGAAGACTGAGAGAGTCCACGCCACCCTGCCTGGGGAGCCCCTGGGACTTCCCCTCCTTCTTAGGGTTTATTGAGGCGCTTCCTGGATAAAGGCCATTCTTCCCTGAGGGTCCTTGGTGGCTACCTGGTGATGTCACACTCCGTTCAACCAGGTGCCGGGGTGGAGGGCATTCCCAGGACCCCTCACCCCAGCAGTGGCTCCCTGGAAGAAGCGGATCTGCTTTGGTAGCAGGAACTGAACCCAGGGACACTTAACCACGGCACTACCTCCCTAGTCCTTATTATTCCTAATTAATTAATTTATTTTGGTACCGGGGATTGAACTCAGGGACTCTAGACCCTCAGCCACATCCCCAGCCCTATTTTGTATTTTCTTTAGAGACAGAGTCTCATCGAGTTGCTTAGCGCCTTGCCATTGCTGAGGCTGACTTTGAACTCCGTCATCCTCCTGTCTCAGCCTCCCAAGGAGCAGGGATTACAGGCGTGTAAAACCACACTAGGTGTATGGGTATATTTTAATATTTCCCATTATTGTCATGGTTCAGCCATTGACTGTGACATGGCAAGTCATTGATTTCGTGAATGAAAACGTGTTTGAATTTCCATCAACTAACACTTTTAAACTTCACAAAAAGTTCAAAGTGCTAGGTTCGGTTCCCAGAGCATGAACGTCCTATCTCTAGCCTGTAACAAAGGAGCCAGGTTCCCTAGGGTGGGAAAATGTGCATCTAGCTGGGCATGGTGGCCAGCAGCCATAGTCCCAGCTCCTCGGGAGGCTGAGGCCAGGGCCTCACTGAAGTCCAGGAGTTCCAGGCCAACCTGGGCTCCAGAGCAAGACCCCGGCTCAGAAATAAATAGATCAAATAAATACGATTTTTTTCTGTATCTGAGACAAACATTTTAGACTTCTCCAATTATCTGATGAACAATTTGAGACTGAAAGCCTGGACAGGAGGATGTTGTGTTCTAACCTCAGACACCGCGGACGTGCGGGGGAGCGTGAGAGGCGAGCAGCTGTCTGCGCCCACTGTACTTGAACTTGGCTGCGATACAAGTAGTAGCACTTTGGCATTCATCGTAGATTGTGGGAATCATGCAGAATATGTTTGCATTCTTATTTTGGTAGCAGAAGAGAAAATAGAAATCCAAACGCTGGGTGGGGGATGGGGCCAGGGCCCAGGTGAGTGGAATTCTCAGAGCTTGGTGCTCCAGGTGGAAAACCCAAGTCAGGAAAGCAGACAGATGGCTCTTTCCCCCGATGGATTGCAGGTTGTAACTCAGGGTGTGGGCGGGGTGTCGGCCTTTTATTTTTTATGTTTGACAGTTCTGGGCCCCCCGGGTTTCGTCACCATCTCAGGTGCGCGCTGTAATCCTGTGAAAGGAACACTCCAGGTTGTGTAACTCCGTGTTGTCACACGGGCTGCGCCTCCCACCCAGCCCACTCGCACCACCCCATCCGGGAGCAGAAACCCCACAGCGCCATCTCATCCTTGAGGTAATGACCTTAAAGTAAAAGGCACACTCACACAAAAGACAGTGACCTCCCCCCACACACCACCACAGTGTCCCCTCACTTAGAAGGCCACTAGAGAGTGACCTCCCCCCCCACACCACCACAGTGTCGCCTCACTTAGAAGGCCACTAGAGAGTGACCTCCCCCCCCACACCACCACAGTGTCCCCTCACTTAGAAGGCCACTAGAGAGTGACCTCCCCCCCCACACACCACCACAGTGTCCCCTCACTTAGAAGGCCACTAGAGAGTGACCTCCCCCCACACACACACCACAGTGTCCCCTCACTTAGAAGGCCACTAGAGAGTGACCTCCCCCCCCACACACCACCACAGTGTCCCCTCACTTAGAAGGCCACTAGAGAGTGACCTCCCCCCACACACACACCACAGTGTCCCCTCACTTAGAAGGCCACTAGAGAGTGACCTCCCCCCCCACACACCACCACAGTGTCCCCTCACTTAGAAGGCCACTAGAGAGTGACCTCCCCCCACACACACACCACAGTGTCCCCTCACTTAGAAGGCCTCCTGGCCTGGCCTGCCACCTTTTCTAGTTTGGACACCATCACAGAGCAGAACGGTCTGGCGGTGGGTTTGGGGCACAGCTGTTTGGCTGCAGAATTCATCTGAGCTGCTTCACTTGGTCTCTCCATGCCTCAGTTTTAGGATCTATGAAATGGATCAACAATGGGAAGCCACTTGACGGGATTGTTACAGGGATTAAAAGCCTTGATGTGTGTAAAGTGCTTAGAACTACCCAGCTGGACCTGTGTCTGTCATCCCAGCTACTCCAGAGGCTGAGGCAGGGAGAATCCCAAGTTCAAGGCCAGCCTGGTCAACTTGGTGAGAACCTGTCTCAAAGTAAAGAGGCTGGGGCTGTTAGCTCAGTGGCAGAAAGCTTGCCTACTATGCTTGAGGCCTGGGTTCAATCCCAGCTCCACAAAGCACTCACCTACATACACGAATGTCCACATTGAACTGCTCAGGTGCAGCTCAGTTCTGCTAGTTATCACCATGACCATGACTATTCCTGACTTCTTCCCATGTTTATAAAAGCAGATGCATGCGAACACACATACTCTGACAAGTCCTTGCATATTTACACACACATACGTGCACACATGTGTGCATACAAACACACACACATGCTTGTGACACACACTTTTTTCCTCACAATGGTGTCTGTGATATGATGTCACCACATTCTGCAGAGAGGTCTACCCTTGGGCCTGGGTCTCAGGACATGTCAGGAACATGTCTCCTCAGTCAGTGGCCGCACACCTTCCCCTGGGACTATCTGTGTCACCTGCTCTTCGTCCGTTGGACATTGATGTTGTTCTGAGGTGTGGCTGCTGCACTCTTTCTGCTGTGGACTGGTGCTGGGTTGGGGATACACAGCCCTAACTCTCTCGGATACCATCGAATTCCTCTCCAGAGTTCATGCCGACTTGCAATCCTGCCGAGGGCACCTCCCTCCCCACAACCCTGACCAGGAGTGGAAGTCTACCCATCTGATCACTGAGACAGACTCTCTCGTTTCAGTTTGGGTTTTGGTAATTACCCTTTGGTAAAGCCTTCTTGTTTATCTTGTGCAGTGTACAAGCTCCACTGTGAACAAATGTCAATGCATTTCTCGGCCTTCACAGTTTGTTTCATAGCTGAATCTCTTTTGTACAAACCAAAAACGTGTGAAGACAACCCACAGAGTACTTAGACCCATGATTTACCAAATTAGCACTGTTAGATAAACAAGAGTTTTTAGCATTGTCGTCCTCAATATTGTTCTAAGTTACAATTCTCTTTGGATGCTCAGGATCAAAATCAGGGTCTTTGGCTGCTAGTCAAGGGCTCTAGCGCTGGGCTGCACTCCGAACTCCTCAGATTGTAATATTTTCAGTGTCCATCCAACAAACCAAATAATTAAACATGAACACAATATTCCAGAACGGTTTACAGAGTGCTTATCTGTGTCAGGTTCAAAATGTTTTCAGGCAGTGAACCAAGCTTCCTACAGGGGAAGCTGAACTCTGGGCCCATTGAGACCAGCCCTGCACCTACACGAGGACTGTCTCTCGTGTCTCTGCTTCTGATACAAGTTGGTGAGGGGCTGGCCCTTATTTTCTCAGTCCCTATTTGAAATATACCAAGAAAGAACTTTGGTGGCTCCTCCTTGGCTGAGACTCTTCCCTCTGAGCCAAGCAGCTGGACAAGGCAGGTGGCAGCTGCCCCTGGGCCAGGGCATGAACTAGCCATTGCTGGCATGGTTGGGCCAGTACCTGGCAGTTCTGCTGAACAGCATGGCCGGAGAAGGTTCGTAGGTCCCCAGATCCTCAGGGGACTTCCACTGAAAACAGTCCCAAGCCAGGGGTGTTCACAGCCCCCAGCACTGCCATGGTCATCCAGGGGCTTCCGGCCTGGCCCTGGCAGCTGCCCACACCTGTGCTGCCTGTTGATTTTCTGCCCTGCTGTGTGGCTTCTCTTAGCCTGGCCGAGCTACACCCTTGCAGCGTGACCCTGTCATAGCTAGAGTTCTGTTACCTCCTTTCCCAAATCCACCCAACTCATAGATTTCTCTTGCCAAACCACAGACAAGATACACAGCTCCTTCCCTAGAAAACACTCATGACTTCCAGGCCAGACTTGACTGGCCACAGGCTGAGCTTATCATGACATCAGACATGCCCTTGAAATGCACAGGGGTTTTGAATGTGCAGCAGTGAGGGAGAGTAGGGTTTGGTGCATTTCGGAGCCAGGTAGGCATTTTGCAGGCTGTGTTTGTGGTAGAGCGCAACCTCTGTGGAAACAGGAAGATGAACCCATCTCCAGCAAGTTGGTGATCCCAGGGCACTGGGGCGCCCGCCAGCTTGCTGTAGAGATTGCAAAAGAGAAAGAGCATATCATTTCCAGTTCGCATCTGTAGATAACCACATGTTAAGCTTGGAGCTGACTCACAAAAACAAAATTTCAAGCGCTCTTGTAAGATCTGAGCTGAGATGAATCTTTGCACTCAGCATGGCTGCCCGCCAAAGCAGCGGTGCCGGTGAGCCCCATGGCAGGCCACATTGGTGGCTGTGAGGAGTTCTCTACTCAGCAGGAAAATTAAAACCCAGCCTTTGTGTGGTCGGAGCTTCCTGCCTCCTTGATCCTCTTCCTGCCTCTTCCTGGGTCCACAAATGATCTCACCTGTGGAGCTGATGGTCCTGATACACCCCTGGTTTTGTCATCTCCTGGCACAATGAGCCAACACCCAATGGAAGGTGAGAGCAAACCTATTTTCACTTCAACCGAGAAGCTGATACTGTTAAATATCACTGATGGCCACGGCTGGGTGTGGTGGTGGGCACCTGTAGTCTCAGCCACTTGGGGGACAGAGGCAGGAGGACCACTTGAGCTCAGGAGTGCATGGCCAGCCTAGGCCACATGGATGGATCCTGTATCAAAAAATAGAAAAGAGCCAGCAGCTCAGGAGGCAGAGACAGGAGATGAGCCTCTGTAAAAGTGAGGTGCTGAGTAACTCAGTGAGACCCTGTCCCTAAATAAAATACAAAATAGGGCCGGGGAGGTGCCTTAGTGGTCGAGTGCTCCCGAATTCAGTCCCTAGTAGCCCCCCCCCCCCCCGAAAAAGAACAATAATGAAAAATAACTACTCGTGGAATCGGCAACCTTTGGAGTTGCTATTCTAGAACTGTGTGTCACAATCAATCTTTGGGAAGCACCGTTTTTTTTTCCCCCAATCTGTCTTGGACCAGTGCTTTTGTTAAACACAACAGACAAGGATTACTAAGATGTGGTCACCCTCTTTGATGTTGCAAAATATCCAATTGCTATAAAACACTTCTCTCAATTTTCTTGTCACAGAGCAGAAATGGGCTGTTTGCAGGTGGCCTGGTCAGTGGCCTGGTCAGTCGCCCACACTGGGATAGGACTGGGTAGCCGTGCACAGAAATTCTCCAGGCTTATTTCTATTTTAGACATGAACACTCTTTTTATTGTTCTTATTAAGCTCCAGGGCTGTCAAATTGACAGCCAGAAAGTCCTTCATCAGACCGTGCATCCTGATTTTCATCTCCTACTAACTGTGTGTGTGTGTGTGTGTGTGTGTGTGTGTGTGTGTAAGTCGGTGTTGGTTCTTGGGCATGATGGAGAGCTTGGTATGTTCATATGATCCAAGTCCTGGAACTGATTTTGATTCTTCCAGTAATGTGCTGATTTTTTTTTCTTTGTCTTTTTTTGCTCAAGTTGTTGGAGATGGAACCCAGGGTCTCACACATGCTAGGCAAGTGCTCTGCCACTAAGCCACACCCCCAGCCCCCAACGCCCATTCTTAATCATTAGATGAAGAGGTTCTCACATCGCTATCGCAGATATTCTGAGAAGGAAGGTCCCTTCGCTCTGCGGTGGAAACCACATGAAGAGCCTCTGCCAAAATAGAAACTGCAGGGCCTACTTCAAAGAATTCCCATGCACACATTTATAAAATTCTGCAGAGCACACAGTTAAAAGGAGCGTGGGACCATTTTCCTCCTTGCTGCTTTTCTCTGTCATTCTGCTCTGAATCCCTTCCCACCACATGCAGCTTCTCAAATGTTCTAGTTACTACGTTTGAATTTCTGTTAAGCCAATAATTTGGTTTTCTATTTCCCTCGCCCATATTTTTTTTCTTAAAAAAAAAAATAAAAGCAATGCATTACCAAATATGACAAGCTCCTAAAATACACCATGGAATGCAGTTTAACGAGATTCAGTCACTGACATCAGCGAGCCGTTTCTGTGATGATGGAGCTGCCATAGACACTGAGACTCTCATGAGACCGTGAACTTGTTCATTTGAATGCTTTGACCAAGATCTCTCTTTTTCTCTGGTAATGTTCTGTAATGTCTTGGAGTGAGGTTAGGCCTGTCCCATAAAACACTGGGAGGTGTTCCCTCCTCTGTTTCCCGGAACAGTTTGTATACCATCAGTTTTATCATTTCTTTTAACATTTGATGAAAATCTTGCGAAACCATCTGGGCCCAGAGTTCCCTTGGGGGGGAAGGTTTATGACGACAACGAGCTCGATTTCTTTCATGAACACAGGGCTCTTCAGATTTTCCTCTTCATCTCGTGTAAACTTTGGCCAATATACTTGTCAGGGAATTTCTTGATTTCATCCATTTGCCAAAATGACTGGCATCCAGTTACAAAATCACCTTGTGATTCTTTTAAGATCTACGGTCTCTGAAGCAGTAACCAGTCTTTCATTGCAGATACTTGTGATTTGTCTTTTGTTTCCATTTTTCTTCATTAGTTTTGAATTTATCTGTTATCTTGTTTTTAAAACACTGGGTTTAGCTTTGTCTTTTTTCCCTAATGTTTGTTTTCTGTTTTGTTGGTTTGTATTCTTCCATTTTGGTTTTAGTTTGTGTTTAGCCTCTTGAGGTGGAGTCTTAGGTTCTTGATCTTAGACGTTTCCTCTTTTCTACTGTAAGTCTCTGAAAGCATGAATTTCCCTCCTCGTACTGCTCTACGTGATTCCCATACATTTCTCTGTGTTTTGTTTCTGTTCTTAGTCAATTTGAAATAGTCTCTAAATTCTTTGTGATTGATTTTTTGAAACCTGGCTTATTTGGCAGCATGCTACATGGGGGTGGGGGGAGTTCCTGGATATGTTATTGATTTCTAATTTAATTCTGTTGTGGTCAGAGAGCCGATTCTGTGTGATTTCAGATATTTTTAAAAAGTTCGAGGAGTCATACTAAGACCCAGCACATAATCTGTCTTAGTGAATTTTCTCCGTGGACTTGGAAAGGAGGAGCAGTTAGATGCAGATGTGCAGTGCTGATACGCAACTCCTGTGTCTCCTGACACTTTTTCTAATTAATCGATTTGTGGTTGAGAGAGAAGGGTTAAATCTCACTCTGACTGAGGAATTGTTTCTTTCTTCAATAAACTAAACAAAGAACGAGATTTCTTCCACGTGATAAATGGCATCTGTGAAAAACCTAGAGCCAACCTGGTACTTACTCTCGAAACATCAAGTACTTTCTACGATCAAGAAAAAGATAAGGATTCTCCCCCCCCCCCCCACACACACACACACACTCTCTCTCTCTCTCTCTCTCTCTCTCTCATCACTTTTAGTCAACACCATTCTGAGAACCTCACTGGAGCAATAAAACCAGAAAAAGATGTAAAAGGGATAAATATTGGTGGGGAAAAAAGTAAAATTCTATTAGAACATGACATGATTGGTCACATATATAAAATCTCAAGACGCCTACAAAACTAGTAGAATAAGAGACAACATTTGGCTTTTGGATTTGGCATGGACTTACTTCACTTAGCATGATATTCTCTACCTCTGTCCATTCTCTCTGATAAACGGATGCTGATCCAAAACAGGAGGAGGGGGGAAGGCAGGGGAAAAAATGGAGGACCTTTGGGCAGAGGGAAGGGAGGTGGGGGAGGGTGCCTGGGACCAGGAAAGATGGTGGAATGAGATGGACATTATTGCCCTCGACACACGTAAGACTGAACATAGGGTGTGATGCTACATCATGGACAACCAGAGAAATGAAAAGTCGTGCTGCAGTTGTGTACAATGAATCAAAATGCATTTTGCTGCTATAAGTTGCAGGATATTAAAAAAAAACAACAAGAAAACAATTGTGCTAGACATGGTGGTGCATGCCTGTGATCCCAGTGACTCAGGAGGTTGAGGCAGGAGGATCATGGGTTCAAAGCCAGTCTCAGCAACTTAGTAAGGCCCTAAGCAACTCAGCCAGACCCTGTCTCAAAAAATAAAAAAAATAAAAAAAAATAATAAAGGGCTGGGGATGTGACTCAGTGGTTAGGCAACCCTGGGTTCAATCTCTAGTACCAAAACCAAAACCAAAAGCAATTGCATAGGTGCATACTAGGAGTGAAGAATCAGAAAATGAAAAAATCTAAAACTCCACTTATAACAACCTTAATAAAATATTTTAACATATATGTAAGAAATATGTAAGTCCTCACGTCCTCTTCAAAGAAAATCACAGAATATTGCTAAAGAGACACTTTAAAAGGCCTGAATCCATGAAGGGACGGCATCCAGATCTCCTTTGGATTGGAAGCTAAATAACATTAAGACAGAAGAAATCCTTTCTCTTCAAACTCATCTATAGATTCAACGTAGTCCCAAGGAGAATACCAGCAAGGTTTTGTGTAGAAATTGAGAAGCTGATTCTAAAAGTTACTTGGAAATGCAAAGGACCTAGATTAGTCAAAGCACTTTATGCAGAGTTGGAGGGCTGGCACTACCTCATTGCAAGCGTCCTACAAAGCTGCAGTGCTCAGGTGGCGTAATCCTGCTCCAAGGACAGACTCCCTGAGCTCGTCAGAGACAGGCGAATCAACGCCCGTGGATCGAGATGTGCATCAATTCAATAAGGAAAGAAAAGTCTTTGCAACAACTGAGTAACTATATGTGAGGAAAATAAGCATCTTCCCTGATTTTGTTCGTGTACTAATTAACTTATAACGGTGGTATTATAAAACTCCTAGGAGCTGGGCATAATAGCCCAGTTGGCAGAGTGCCTGCTTCCCATGCACAAGGCCCTGGGTTCAATCCCCAGCACCACAAAACAAAACAAAAATGACAACAACAACAAAAAACCTCCTAGAAATATGGGGGAAAATCTTTGTGACCTCGAGTAGGCAAACTTTTTTTTTTTTTTTTTTTTTTACACACAGGATACAGAAAGCACAAACCGTAAAAATTGATAAATTGCATTTTATCAAAGACTTAAAACGTTTGCTCCTCAAAAGTTACCATGAGGTAAACAAAGGGCAAGTCAGAGAATAAGAGAACATGTTAGCAATATTGGGTCTGACATACAATTCATAGCCATAATATATAAATAGCAATTAAATCCAACATGAAAAAGGCAAATTATTTAAATAGACACTTCATCAAAGAAGATGAGAATGGCCAAAGTTAAATTAAAAAACACATGAAAAGATTTTCAACATCATCGTTTTTCCTGGGTAAAGCAAACCAAATTGCAATGAAACATCCTTACACAGTCCCTGGATGAAAATCATGAACCAACAAGACCAAATCAGTCTTGGTGGGATTGTAAGGGATACAAACACTTCAGAAAATTATTGAACAGATTCTTAAAGTTGAGCATAAACTTGTTATATGATCCAGTTTCTACACTTCTAGGTATTTGTGTGTGTGTGTCCACACAAAGACCTATATATAGTGAATGGTTTGTTTGTTACCAGGGATTAAACTCAGGGGCACTTAACCACTGAGCCACATACCCAGTCTTTTTTTTTGTATTTTATTTAGACACCGGGTCTCACTGAGTTGCTTAGTGCCTCACTAAGTTGCTGAAACTGGCTTTGAACTCAATCCTCTTGAGCTGCTGGGATTATAGGCACGCACCACTACACCTAGCTATAGTGAATATTTTTGCACAACACCTCCAAATAGGAAAATCCCTAATGTCTCTCTACAGGTGAGTGGATAATTACTCTGTAGTATGTCCACTACAGAAGAATACCAGGCAGCAATAAAAAGAAATGAGCTATTGACACTCCTTCTGCAGAAAGGAATCTCAGAATGTACAATTTCACACCGCAAAAACAGAAGGAAAATGTTCTTGTGACCTATTGGAAATAATGTATGACTCACCATTTCAAGCGGAAGACAATTCCTAAAAGTTTAACAAAAAGGTTTATTCTTTCCGTAAAGACTTATTTTCTTTCGAATTGGACTGTCACACATTGGATTTGCTCAAAATGGTACAAATCAATTCATATCTTACATTTTTATTGAGTGTGTATGTAAGTGTTGGCATTAAGTATCACCTCTAGCTTTTTTTGGTAAAGTTTGTCCTCCAGGAAATTGGTGCTAGAGGATGAAAATGAGGCTAAATCTTGATAAATCATTTTTCTAAGAAGCATCATCTTAGATGAGTATTTTTTAAAGAGAGAGAGAGAAGAGAGAGAGAATTTTTAATATTTACTTTTCAGTTTTCTTTGGACACAACATCTTTATTTTATTTTATGTGGTGCTGAGGATCGATCGAATCCAGCGCCCTACGCATGCCAGGCAAGCATGCTACCACTTGAGCCACATCCCCAGCCCAAGATGAGTGTTTTTAAGAGAACAGAAAAAAATTTATCTAGATGTTCTTCTTCTTCTTTATGACTAGTATATTCTAGAGACAATGCAAATTAAACTTGGGTTTTCAGTTTGGTTTGCTTATTTGAGAGACCCAGGCTGGGGCTGGGGCCGGGGCTCAGTGGTAGAGTACTTGTCTAGCACGTATAAGTAAATAAATAAAAGTCAATCAACAACTAAGAGAGAGAGAGAGAGAGAGAGAGAGAGAGACACCCTTATGTTTTCTTGACCCCTGTTCATAAATCCTGCTGAGTGGGAAATTGATCTTGGATTCTTTCTGATTATGCAATTAAAGATCACCCACTTTAGTTGTTTGATGGTGTTTGCATTCACGTTGGGCAGTCACCCAAGGCACCCATTTCCAGCTCCAGGCAGGTAACATCCTAAGGTGCCCCCCCCCCCCACCGCCACACAGTGCAGCTTCCCCTGCCGGAACTGAGAGCCTCCTCCTGTGACTCCCAGGATGATTCCTTTGAACGAGGGAACTTTGCAGATAATTAAGGTCATTCACCAGTTGACTTAAAAATGGGGAGATTATCTGGATGAGACTAAACTCATCATCAGTCCTTTGAAAGCCAAGTTTTCTTTGGCTGATAACAGGAAGGGAAATTAGAGAGATTGACAGTGGATCTCTATGGCTGGCTTTGAGATGAGGAGGCTGTGGGACAAGGACCTGGGTGAGAGATCTGAAGGAGCCGAGAACACCCAGGCTCACAGCCAGCAGGACATGGGGACTCCAGAAGGGCAAGGATCTGAATATGGCTGGTTTTTTTTTTTTTTTCCCCTGAGCTTCTAGACAACAGACCTGGACTTTGACCTTCTGCAACTTTGAGCAGAGAACCTAGTTGGGCCGGCTTGGGCTTCTGACGTTCAGAACTGGGAGATAATAAATGGGTGTTGTTTTAAGCTGTAAAGTTTGTTAGGCAGTCCTAGAAATTTATTATTTGTTATGCAATAATAGTAAACGAATACACAGCTATCGCGCAATCTCAGTAATAAACCATTTGATTTGTTCCCAGTTTTATTGCTGTTTCCTGGAATAATGAATGCCATTCATTTTTTTAAAAAAAAAATTTATTTTTTTAGTTATGGACCCAAGTATTTTGTCTGTTTTCTAAACCTTGGTGAGAATTCAGGCAAACTGCGGCCCACCTTCTTGGGATGGCTTCTGTTCGTTCCTGCCGCTCAGTGTGTGACCTGTGGACAGCACCATGAGCGACACTAGGGAGCTTGTTGGAAACTCAGAATCCTGGGCCTTCCCCAGAGCTCCTGATGCATAAGCTGCCTTTTAGATCCCGCCCGTGATGTGGGTGTGCATTACAGTTTGAGAAGTGTAACTGTCACCCTCAAACGGCAGAGTATGCTTTTATGGAGTTTAGACCCCCCAAAACACCACCTGTTAGCCCAGGCTGGTGCTGGACCGCTCCTCTCCCAGGTCGCGGGCTTCTTCTGTCCCAGAGTCCAGATCTGGCCGATTGTCAGGGAACCTGGACTCTGACTCTTCTCCCTCTGGGTCTCTGAACCTCCTCTCGGTTCCATGCCTGTGTTTGAGGGGTCACATTCCCCAGCCACAGTGGGACCTGGCTTTCCCAGCTGCCCTGTCATTCCTATTGGGGAACTCAAGGCCACCCCCACCCTGATTGTGTGTCCTTAAGAAATGCCTTGAAACAAAGGCGTGTGACCCTGTCCCCAGCTGTGCCTGTCCTGATCATATACCAGAGACAGGCAGGGGACTGCCCCAGGCTCTGGGAGCGTCCTGCAGTCCACGGAGAGGGTGTGGGTGACAGTGTGGGCAACGTCTTCTTCCACCACACGCTGCAGGTGGTGCAGGGGATTGAGCCAGCCTGTCGGTCCCCTGGTATGAGCCAGCCTGTCGGTCCCCTGGTAGGAGCCAGCCTGTCGGTCCCCTGGTATGAGCCCGTCTTGGCTCCTGCCTTCCCCTCTCTCCTGTCTCTCCTCCTGACCTCTTCCCAGGGAGACAGAGCTCTCTCACCTCTGGGCCCTCACTGGGGCTTCCGCTTCCTGGGTCACCCCCTCACCTCACCTCCTCCCATACTTTTGTTCAACCCACAGACACCTGAGGTTCTAATTCCTTCCGGAATCCTTCCTTTGAATTTTCCCCTCCCAACGTCTCAGTGAGGGGCCCCTGGCCATCACCCCCGTGGTGTCTGGGCCAGCCATTGTAGCATAAAACCACTCCCAATCCAGGGCCTCAAACAACCATTTAGCTTTGCTCCCAGCTCCACGGGTCAGGAATGCAGGAAGAGCTTAGCTGGGGGCTCTTTTCTCGGGGTCTCCTCTGTAGATTCAGTGAGGTGTCAAGTTGGGGCAATGGTCAGTTTGGGGTTTGTCTGGGCTGATCATCCGAGATGGTGGCTGGGGATGTCGCCTCTTGGCTGGGAGCTCAGGAGGCACTTTGATTGGAACACCTATACTGGGCCCCTTCTCAGCCTGTCTGGGTTGGAATGTGTCCCCCAGAAGTTCATGGGTTGGAAACGTAATCCTCAAATTCCTCTGTGGATGGTATTTGGAGGTGTGGTCTTTGGGAGGTAATTAGGGTCGGATGAGGTCGTGAGGATGGGGTTCCCATGATGCCTTAGTGGTAGCTCTAGAGAGACCCGAGCTGACCCTGGCTCCTTCTCATCACGTGGCGCTCCCTGCCAGGGCATGATAGAGCAAGGAGGCCCTGACCCAAGGCTGGCTCAGACTCTTGGACTTCCCAGCCTCCAGAAGCATAAACCCAATAAACTTCTGCTCTTTATAAACTGGTCTCCTAACAACAGATAGCAGCAGAAAATGCACTAAGATAACAGGAGTTCCCCCAAAACAGAGGCCTCCAAGCTTTCTGTGGTCTTGCCTGAGAACTTCTGCCATCTCAGGCTCCACGTCTCCATTGGGAAATGGGTCTTGTAAGTCAGCCCAGGTTCCAGAAGAGGGGACTTGGGCCCCCCTTTAGTGGCAGGAACAGCTTCCTCGGTTACACTTGACCATGGGCCTCCTGATCGCAGCTCCCTACAGCAGGCACCCCATCTTCCTGCAGGGTGGGGGTCTCTAGTCACATGGGTTCTCCAGCCCCGTCCACACCTATCTGTAGGCTGATGAAATGAATCAAAACAAAATTCAGCAAAACTGCGGGAGAGACCACTGTGGAAATGTACAGAAGCCACCTCGATGGGATGTGTGTTTGTTGTGTGCGTCGCTGGACTTAAAGTGCAGGGAGAGTTGATCAGTCTGGTCCGTCCCAGGGTGTGTGTCCACTGTGGACCTGAGCTCTTGATTTAGAGAGCCTCTGCACACTTCTTCTTCTTTTTCTTTTTTTTAAACCAGGATTTGAACTCAGGGTGCTTGGCCTCAGAGGCATATCCCCAACCCCTTTTATTTATTTTTTTTAATTTTGAGACAGGGTCTCACTAAGTTATCTTGAGGCTGCCTTTGAACATGGGATCCTCCTGCCTCAGCCTCCCGAGCCACTGGGATTACAGGCGTGTGCTAACGTGTCTGGCTGTAAATGCTTCTTAAGGGAACAGTTTGTTGTGGTGACCTGTCACAGAAGGACTTTAGCCTGGATGCCAGGTAGGCACAGGGGCATAGGGGCACATCCCACACCTTTCTAACATGAAGGAGCGGGTTTTCTCTGCTGGTCTTCCTGGGAGAAGATTCTCTGAGCTCCTGGCAGTGCCCACTCAAGCCGCTGGCAATACCAGTTACCAGAAGGGCCTCCCAAGCCTTCTGTCAAGGGCCTCTGTGAAGCCAGAGTGGTGCTGAGCTGGTGTTAGGAAAACAGCTCTCTCACCAATACTCGGGCAAAATGAGCTTCTGCAATCCCCTGTTAAACTCTCTAGTTTGCAGAAATTTATTTACAGCAAAATGCTGGTTTACCCACAAACATCCTGCTGGGCTAAATATATCGCCCGCTCCTAGAACACGGCCTGTGGTTATCGAGTGTGGGTTTTGCCTTCCTCTCTGCACACTGCCACTTGATGTCCTGCTTTCCCTTCTGTGGTCATTGGGCATTAGGGGCTGGGGACCTCAGCCCCAGTCTCTTCTAACACAGGCATCTCAGAGCACAAGCCCTGCACCAGTCAGACCTGTGCCAGGTCTGTGACCAGGAAGGAGGATGCGGGGTGCAGGAACAGGGCCTGCGGGAGCCAGGTTTTGTCCACTGCGGGGCACGCTCATTTTTTTTTTTAATCTAACTCACCTGAGATAGCTTTTTGGGTGAACCTTGCCCTGCTGGGTCTCTGTGACCAATGGAAGGACTTGGAGATGCTCATGTCTGAAGGGACAGCCCTGCCTCCCACCAGATGCCCAGGTGCAAAGCCATGGCTGCTGGGGACAGTGAGTGCATCCAGGAAGTGGCCAGCCTGGCAGTGTCCACTCCCTCGGCAAGGAGAGACACAGGGCCCTGCAGGCAAGGGAGGAAAAGGGGAAGAAATCACATCCCACGCTGTTTCTTCTCACAGGGACCAGGGAGCTGTAAAGAGCAGAGACGTGCTTAGGTTATGCCGGTGAGCGGCCCCAGCCCAGAGCTCAGCTCTAGGAATCTCCAAGGAGAAGGAATTGCTCCCCCTCCCGTCCCCTCCCCCTCCCCTCCCCTCCCCTCCCCCTCCCCTCCCCTCCCCTCCCCCTCCCCTCCCCTCCCCTCCCCCTCCCCTCCCCTCCCCTCCCCCTCTCCTCCCCTCCCCCTCTCCTCCCCCTCTCTTCCCCTCCCCCTCCCCTCCCCTCCCCCTCCCCCTCCGCTCCCCTCCCCCTCTCCTTCCCCTCCCCCTCCCCTCTCCTCCCCCTTCCCTCCCCTCCCCTCCCCCTCCCCCTCCGCTCCCCTCCCCCTCTCCTTCCCCTCCCCCCTCCTTCCCCTTCCCCTCCCCTCTCCTCCCCCTCCCCCTCCCTTCCCTCCCCTCCCCCTCCCCTCCCCTCCCCCTTCCCTCCCCTCCCCCTCCCCCTCCTTTTCTTTTTCTGTACTGGGGTTGGAGCCCAGGGGTGTTCTACCACTGAGCCACATCCACAGCCCTTTTATTTTGAGACAGGGTCCTGCTGTGTTGACCGGGCTGCTGTCAAACCCGCCGTCTTACTGCGCCAGCCTCCTCGGTCTCTGGGGTCACAGGTGTGCACCAGCATGATGAGCTCTCTTTCTTTCCCCTCCTTCTCTCCCTTCTCTCTCTTTCTCTCTCTGTGTCTCTTCCATATAGAGAAACGGGGCACGAGAAATACTGGCCTGAGGTGAGAGGCCTCTGGCCCCGTCAGGGGGAGTGTGGCGGGGTCTGGGGCCACGGGTGGCTCTTCCTAGTGTCCAGATGAGCCACCCTGACACACACGTGCCGTCTCTCCGAGCCCCGGGTCTCACCTGTATAATGGGGTCTGTGCATCCGCACTGGGGTTTTACGAGGGTCAAACTGTCATGTTATACAGAAAGCCTGCAACACAGGGCCCCACACGGAGTGAGCGCTCAGTAAGGCACTTGGTGTCTTTTATTCTGTGGTTTTGTGACAGATAGCATTAAGGAGGCATCTACCTGTCAGTAGAAAGTTCACCGCCGCTGCCGCCTGGGTCTTCCCCACCAACGCTTTCCCAGCTTTCACTCACCTGTTAGGGACCCTCCCAGGAAGCCGGCCTGTGGGCCATCTCACATGGCCTGAGCCAAGACTGTGGCTGCTGTTCTCCTCCTGGCCCCACAAATACCAAACAGCCTTCCAAACCTTGGTGGCCTTGAGAGTCCTGCTCAGATCCAGGCCAAGTCTTGGAGTTGTCTTGGATCTGAATCCTCCATGGCCAGGATAGCAAATGACTGTTTAAGAAGAGTTAATCACACAGAGAGTATCTCCTTATTTGAGCTTTTACTTTCTGCAGTTTTAGTTAACCACGGTTGTCTGCGATCTGAAAATATTAAAAGGAAATTTCAGAAATAAACAATTCTCAACTTTTTTTGTTTGTTTTGTTTTTTTGAGATGGGTCTTACTATGTTGACCAGGCTGGACTTGAAATCCCAGGCTCAAGAGATCCTCCCACCTGGGTCTCCTGAAGCCCAAGTCAATGCACCCAACTCCAATTTGTAAGTTTTAAAGGGCACACTCTTCTGAGTGTTCTGATGAAATCTCATACCATTCTGCTCCCTGCCACCTGAAACATGAACCAGCCCTTTGGTCAGTGTATCCACACTGTATACCTTACCCACCCATCAGTCACTCAGCAGTTTATCATCTGGACCATTGTGGTTGTAATGCTTCTATTCTGGTAACCCTATTTTATTTCATAATGGCCCGCAAGCACAAAAATAACGAGGCTGATAATTCAGACACGTATGCCAAAAAGAAGCCATAAAATACCCCTTATAAGTGAAAAGGTAGAAAGTTCTTGACTTAATAAAGAAAAGAAAATCATATGTTAGATTTTCTAAGATCTGTGCTAAGAAGGAATGAGTGAAATGTTGAGGAAGGTTTGAAAAGATATTCATGCTGATTTTGCTGTCACATCTCAGAGGGCAAAGGCAAGGCCAGAGTGTGTGGTGACTGCTCTGTTAAGAGAAAAAGGCGTTAAATTATAGGGCTCACCACTGTCCAAGGTTTCAGGCATCCACTGAGGGCCGTAGCACATGTGCCTGGTGGGTAAGGGGACATTACTGTACCTTCTTGTTTACTGAAATGGTTTCACGGTGCAGACTGGTGAGTAAGGTTCGCTTTTTAAAACAGCCATCATGCTGTATTTGAGGAAATTACCTCCCCCCTGAATTCTTTAACATCTGATAAATTTCTTCAAAACACAAGCTGTCTTTTCCTAGTGCACATCTAGGCATCTTTACACTCCTGAAAACCAAGGTTGGTGAAATAGTCCAGAATCTTCTTAGACCTACTTCCGCGTGGCAGCTGGAGTCTGAGGGGACTGTCCAGGTGTTGATGACACAGCCAGGTGGCATGGCCCTTTCAGTTCCGAATCTCTCATCCATCCTGGGGTCCTAGGCAGATGGGGAAGGGATCCAAGTCATTGTCATCGGTCAACCTTCCTCCCATGTTCTGCCTCAGCGTGGTGGGGAGGTGACCTCAGAGTGTGAGAGCGGGTCTCACGCTTGTTCAGCCGACTCACAGAGGGCTCCCCGGCAGCCTGAGACCCCTGATCCAGCTGCAGGCAGAGAACTGGGGAACCCAGAGAGCAGGAAAGAAATACATGGACCTAAAGTGACTGGAGAGACCCAGGTTGCCCAGTGCCCAGGATAATGTGGGGTCCCTGCCCTGGAGAGGGGACTTGGGGCAGCACCAGAAGAGGGGAGACAGGTCCTGGGAAGAGGCTGGTCCCTCCCACTCAGACTCTGTCCCCAACACAGAAAGAAGGGGAATGGGGCAGGGGCGGGACCCGCCTCTACCCTCCTACACACACCTTCAGATCGTCACCCCACTGGTGACAGTCCTAGATCCACGGCATCTGAGGGTTTTCATGGGTGGCCAGGAGAGCTTTTGGTCCCCTCTGTGGACATGAAGAGATGTTTGAAGATATGAAGCCAAGTTCACTCAGGGTACACAGGAGCAGGCGGCGAGATAGGGGCTTTGAAGCCGTGCTCTCTGAATCCCATGCTGGGATCTGAGTGGGCCCAGGAGGAGGGCACCACGTACAGGGAGTGACAAAGTACACAAGCCCAGGGGAGCTTTATCTGATTCCCCATTAATTGGTCTAAAATAACTGAGACCCCACTTGATGTTCTCACTGTGCTGAGGGTCTTAGAGGACCCCGGGCTCCTAGCGCTTCTGCCTGATGCCCTCTGTCTGGCTTCTGTATGCTGTGCATGCTGCCAATCCCTGTGGCTCCAAGGGAGCCTGTCCTGGAGCTGCCCTTGGGCTTCCTGTGAGCTGGATGGCCTGAGTGTGAGCAGACAACCTGGCGGCAGGTCTTTGTGCAGTTGAGGACGAGGGCTGGCTCCACTCCTCTCTCTTGCCCCCGCTCGGGTCCACCCTGACTTGTTCCCAGCTGATGGCCACTGCTCCCCAGGCATCCTGTGGGAAGTGTTGAGAATGGCAGGCATTGGAGGTGGTGAGCCTTCCGCATCTGTGGGGTCTGTGTTCTGGGATTCAATGCAGCACAGGTTGAAAGTATTCAGAGGAAAAGTTGTGTGTGTTGACCATGGACCCGCGTTCCCCTGTCAGTATTCCTTCAACACTACAGTGTTCGACTCTAGAGTATCTGCATCAATCATCTAGAGATGATCTACAGTCTGTGGGGGGAAGTGCGTAGGTCATGAGCAAATACCATGCTGTTTCATATCAGGGCCTTGGGAGAAAAGAGGGGTGGTACTGCTCGTGGGGTGCAGCCCTCCCTGGAAGTGGTGATGGGCACAGAGACACAGGCCCGCAGGGAGGGATTGGCCAGACGAGGGGGAGGGAGGACTCGTGCCCTCTACCCGGGTCATGGTCAGCAGTGACATGCCTTTGGGTACAGCATAAAGGGCTGGGTGATGGGAGTCAACAGAAGCTCAGGTAGGGTCCCCTGTGGCCCAGGAGGGACTAGAGAGGACAGACTCAGCAAGGGGTGGAGGCATGAGGAGCGAGGCTCAGGATGGCCACCCTGCTCCTTCTCATTTGAGAAATGGGGTGCCTGGGGTCAATTCCTAGGCCAGGAGCACAGGACAGGGGAGGGGCGCCGAGTGGGCCTGGGGCTCCACAGTGGGCACAGTGACATCACGATGTCATAGCAGGGAAGCTGCTAAACAGACCCTTAGAATGACCCTTCTGTTTTACTGGAATGGAACCACCATCTGGCCAGTGGTCCCACTCCTAGGTTTACACCCAAAGGACTTAAAATCAGCGTGATGTAGTTCTGTGATCACATCAATGTTTAGAGCAGCCCAATTCACAGAAGCGAAACTACAGAGCAACCTAGGTGCCCTTCACCAGACGAATGGAGAAAGAAACTGTGGCTTCTGTGTGTGTGTGGTGGGGGGGTGTATGATGGAATATTACTCAGCCTTAATGAAGAATGAAATTATGGCATTTGCCAGTAAATGGGTGGAACTGGAGATTATCATGCTAAGCGAAATAAGCCAGTCCCAAAGAATCAAAGGCCAAATGTTTTCTCTGATATGTGGCGAATGCTAATTCACAATAAGGAGGGGAGAACAGAGGGGTTTTGGTAGAGGGGAGTGAAAGGATGGGAGGGGCTGGGGGTCGGAATGATAGCAGAATGAATCAGACATTATTAACCTGTGTGCGTATATGACTACGTGACCTGCGTAACTCCACATCACGCACAACCAGATGAGTGAGAAGTGGTACTTCATTTATGACTAAGGTGTTAAAATGCATTCTACTGTCATGTATGCCTAATTAGAACAAATAAAATGAATGATATTTCTCTTTTTTGAAACATCCTTTTTATGAATTTGGCTACAGAGTTGAGTCACTTAATGTTTTCCTTGAAAATAGCTTTTAGACAGGGTTGGGGACCCAGAGCAGGAGCAGAACACTTGCCTAATATGCACAAGGCCTTGGACCAGAGATCCCTAGCACCAGAGAAAGATAACTTTTAGACATATTTAAAAATAAACCTCTGCTTATCTCAAGCAGTTTTGCCTGTGAGATATCACAAGTCAGATATGCAGGCATCGCTAAGCTGAGATCGTCTGTTAGGATTACTGAAGTCTAGGAGTCTGTGTGCTCACACTAAGAGCACCCTGCAGGCCTCACCCTTGGCTGTGAGCCTGGTCTTTTGGAAATAGATGGATTTGGACCCCAGGCACCACAAGGCCCATTTTCAGTAGTGCTTTTTTATGCTTGGACATTGGGTACTTCTCCAAAAAATGAGAATCCCTCAACAAGCACATCTGAACATCTGAGATTGTTTGTTGTTGTTGTTGTTTTGGGTGCTGGGCCGGAACCCAGGCTTCTGGAATACCAGGAGATCACTGTCCCACGAGCCACACCCCCACCCCCTGTCATTCCGTGTTCACACATCTCTTTTTCTTTTTCTTGGTTCCTCTGTTTGCTGGGTGTTGTCTAACACAGCAGGAGAAGGACTGTTTGATAACTGCCTGGGGAGGGGGTCCATCAGCGACTGTGGAGTGGGGTCTTCCCTGAGATATGACTCCAAGCATTTGCCCTGCCTTCAGAGACCGACACAATCTGCCGAGTATTCCGAAGAGGATGGTGAAAGCCGTGTCGTAGCTGCACGACTGTCTCCCTGAAGATTTTGACTCAGTAGACCCGGACAGACTGACAGTCCACATTTCTCGCAAGCTCCCAGAGGGGCTGAGCACCAGGAAATGAGCCCTGTTTCTCTGCCTGGGCTTTTAACTCCATGCCTCCCCGTGATTAACATCAAAACTGCATGTTTACCTCCAACAGGTTTGAAAACTGCACAGTGAATTCAATACTGTGCCCAAAACCAAGTGAGCTCCACCCAGTCTGCACATGTCTCTGCTGTGGCCTACCCATCTCGACACCTGGAAGTGGCAGGGTGGTCCCATCACACCCAGGACCTGGGAAGACTAATGAGAGGTGGCACCCAGAGTCCCCCGGTGCCCACACCTCCTTCTGCATCCCCCTCCCTGTGGGACCCACTGCCCACATATCCTCTTAGGTCTTTGCTTTACCTGTCACCAAGAAAGAAACCTTGCCAGGTAACCTCAGAGGGCCTTCTCAGTGAGACCAGGGCCATTTTGTTGTTGTTTTTAGTTGTGGATGGACATGTATTTGTTTGTTAATTTATATGCGGTGCTGAGGATGGAACCCAGGGCCTCACACATGCTGGGGAAGCGCTCTACCACTGAGCCACAACCTCAGCCCCAAGACCAGGGACTTTTGATCTTAAATCATCTTTTCATCTTTTCCAGCATGTGGTCAAAGGACCTCGGGCCCCTCCCTAACTTCCAGGAAAGAGACAGGCCTCAAACGGTGCTTTGCACTGCGGCACCCATGCCAGGCGGCTTTCCAGACCAGGCTGTACCCAGGCTCATCAGGGACACAGGCCCTGCCAGGGACAAGGGGAAGAACACAGGCTAGACCAGGGCCACCGGACACTTCATCTGTGAAGGATCAGATCGGAGGTCTTTCAGGTTCCGGGAGACATTCGCTTCCCATCCCAACTCATCCCCACCTCGTACCCAAGGTGATATGTGAAGGGAAGGGTTTCCTGTGTTCCAGGAAAGCTCCGTTCACAAACAGCAGGCGTTGACGCGGTTGGGTCCACGAGCTGTAGCTTGCCGACCCCTGCAGCATTTCTCAAACCTTTAACAGCACAGAGATGTCTGTGCCAGGAGGATCCCAGCCAGACCACCATGGAGCCTGGGGTTGTGGGGGATGGAAGGGACCCAAGGCCAGCAAGGTTGACCAGGCCACCCTCCTGGGCAACCGCTGTGAGGCAGGATGGTTCTCCAGGGCTCCAAGCGCACCCGAGAGGGGAGGGCAGGGCCACAGCATGCACCCTGAGGTGAGAGCCTCACTGTTACAGCCACCTGCCCCTGTCACCAAGCCCTCCTGGGGTAGGACGACCTGAGAACACTGCGGCAGAGCAGTGACGTGGATACTGGGGACACCTCGGAGACAGAGAGCATGGGGACAAACCCGAGACCCAGTCTGAGACGAGGACTGACTGTATTCTGAGAGACTCTGATATTAGGTGATGGATTCATCTTTCTGTAGGAACTTAATGGCATGGGTTGATTTTTTTTCCAGGAGCATGTGCTAGTAAATAAAATAACAGTTGAAAAGCCAGTCTAGCTGGCAGGCACGAATCCCAGGGCTCGGGCGGCTGAGGCAGGAGGATGACAAGTTCCAAGCCAGCCTCAGCAACTTAGCAACACCCTGTCTCCGAATTAAACATAAATAAATAGATAAAGGGCTGGGGATATGGCTGAGTGTTGAAGCAACCCTGGGTTCAATCCCTGGCACCAAATAAACACACACACACACACACACACACACACACATACACACACACACATACACACATACACACACACAACACACACCCACACACACACATACACACACACACACATACACACACACATACACACACACACACACACATACACACACACACACACTACACACACACACACACTACACACACACACACACACATACACACACACAACACACACCCACACACACACATACACACACACACACATACACATACACACACACACATACACACACACACATACACACACACACATACACACACACACACTACACACACACACATACACACACACACATACACACACACACACATACACACACACACACATACACATACACACACACACACTACACACACACACACACAACACACACCCACGCACACACATACACACACACATACACACACACACACACACATACACACACACACACACACACACACATACACATACACACACACACACACTACACACACACACACACTACACACACACACACACACCCCTGCCCGCCCACCCCCCCAATGCACCACAGCCTGTGTTCACTCCACTCATCAACTCTGTGTCCTCCTGCAAGTAATTTCCCAGGAACCCTTACCTCTCCCTGATCACCCCGGTGTTTTCCTCTGCCTTAGTACTTGGGGACCTCTGGCTGGGCCACTATAAGGAGTGGGAATGGTGTACTAGGAATCTGCAGCTCAGGATCAGCCTGAGAGCAGCTGTTAGGTCAATGTCAAACAGGGCAGGAGCGCTACCTGGACCGCTTCCCTACCAGGAAGGGACATCACCTACCGTTGAACCCCTGTGTCGCTCCGTGTGGGCGAGGGGTGCCCAGCTGGAACACTCTGGGCATGTCTGGGGGTGTTTCTGGATGAGGTTAGCCTTTGACTCATGGACTAAGAGAGCAGATGGGCCTCCTGGGTGGGAACCTCACTTCATTCTCCATTGAGAATTGAGGCCTCCATGGAGAAAGGGGAGGGAAGGCCGAGGGATTCTGCTCCCTTCCTTCCCGCCTCCTTTTCTGAGTGGAGAAGCTGCATTTCCTCTCCCCCCCCCCCCGGACTGAGGTCCACCTCCCCATCACCCTGGTTCTAGGCCTTTGACTTGAGCCAGACACCACCGCAGGCTTCTCTGGGTCTCCTATGGCTCCGAGGCAGCAGACCTTGGGACTTCTCCCTAACAGAGCAGTCGGGTGGTCAGCACCCACTCCTTTCTCCTGTGCACCCTCTCGGTTCTGTGTTTCTGGAGAACCCTGACCAATGCACGTGATGGGGAAAGATGATCCACATGTGTGCCTGGCTGGGCCCTGGCTGTCCTCAGACCATGTGGTCCTGTGCTCTGCCCAGGTCCTGGGGGCAACAGAGAGGAGGAAAGGAGAGAGGAAGACACACTGTGAGGGCAAAGGCACCTGCTGCAGGGCTCATGGGGCAGCACATGGTGGCCGAGCTGTGTGGGAGGCAGTGGGCAGGAAATCGAGAAGGCAGAGGGCTAGGAGGACAGGGAGAATGCATCTCCTGTTGGTCACAGTCCTTCTGGGTGCTCAGACACCAGCAGACCAGGCTTGGGTTATGCCGAATACCCTTCAGTGATCTGGGCACAGCACCTGTGAGCCGTAGGAATCAGCTCTCAGTCCATGAACAAGGCCCTTTCCTTAGACCACAGTGCAGCCACCACGCCATGGACCAAATGCTGAAGCCTTCATAGGCAGCATAGAGTGGAAACTTCCAGAATGGTGAACAGCTTGGTGAGCAGGTCAGTGTGGGCCGGCACTTCAAATGTGGGTGTCCTGGGAAAGCAGAGGTCGGGACTACGTTTGTATCTTTTCTCAACAAACTCATTAATTCTTAGAGATAACTGTATGCAAACCAGGAACAAGGGGGCTTCCTGGTCACCGTGAAGTCCTGGCTTTACTTGGAGGGAGAGGATGTCCCCACAAAGGGATGGGGAGACTGATTCCCGGAAGAAGAGCTGGTTCATCTTTGCACGTCAGATCAGCGTGGCTGGAAAGTGCGCGTGAGGTCCCCTGGCCCCAGCTCTGGCTGCCAGCAGGGGCCTACCTTGGCTCCCTCCTCAGTGCCATCCTGAATCCTCACACCCATGATGTCACGGGCATCCTTGTTCTCTGAAGCCACCTGCTGTGGCCTGAATGTATCTCCCCCACCCCCAAATCCAGATGTTGAAATCTAAACCCCAGCATGAGAGTATGAGCAGGTGGAGGCTTTGGGAGGTCCTCAGGTGGAGGGTGGAGGCCCAGAGGTGGGATCAGTGTCCAGTAAGAGAAAGCCCCAGAGCGGCCTGCTCTCTTCCGTCATGAGAAGACGCCGTGAGTAGGCGCCATCTTTGAATCAGGAGGCAGCTTCTCACCTGATGTGGAACGTGCTGACACCTGGTTCTTCGTTTCTCAGCTTCCTGAACTGTGAGAAATACCTTTCCATTGTTCTGCTCTAGCAGCCTGAACAGACTGACCTCCCCTCCTGCCCTCTCCAGGCCTCGAGCCAGGGACCGTTCTGTGCTTTTGTGGGTTCACATAATGGACTGGACGTGCCTGGATGACCCAGGACAATCTCCCTCTTTTCAAGTCCCTGCCCCGGTTACACCTACCGAGTCTCTTCTGCCATCCAAAAGAACACATTCCAGGTTCCAGGTCCCAGGGCGTGGGCATCTTTGGGGCATGCCACCTCAGATGGGGGAGAGAGAGCCTTTGATGGGGACAGGGAGCCCAAACAACCACAGGACCTTCCACTGCAGCGGGAGGAGGGCCCTCCACGGAGCCTGCTCTCCAGATGTGACTGAGGAACTGTGACCCACGGCTCTTGTTTTGATTTGTGCTGTCCCTGAAGAAATGACATAATCGGATGGATTTTTCAGTGAAAATACCACTAAGACTAGGGCTAGATCCCTAGTGCACCATGTCTTCAGAAAAATGGTCATTTTGAGAGGACGGGCACCTTTCCTTAAGATACCCTAGAAAAGCGGAGTAGAATCACGGATCTGCGAGGACACCCGAGGGGACCTTCTATGTGAAGAGGGATGAGCGGTGCTCACCCCGGGGAAGCATCCCAGTCTTGAGTGTGTTCGTGTTGATAAGATTCACTTTAAGGAGGCTCAGAACCCACAAGCCCCACGTGTGGTCAAACTGCTGCAGAGAGCAGGGGTGACGTACGAGGTGAAGGAAACAGAAGTCTTGTGGTTCCGTAGCTGGTTTCATGATGAGTGGTGATGTTTCTCTAGAAAAACTGCGATCCGTTATGCCATCATGGCGGACAGCTTCAGTGCCACCGCGGCCTGGCGCCTGACTTCAGGGATGGGCTGGCTTTCTGTCCCAAGTTCAAGGTCACAGCCCAGTGGGGTGTGTGTGTGTGTGTGTGTTTGGGAGTAGCTTCCAGTTATCCACTGCAGGCTGGGGGTGCAACTCCGTGGTTGAGGGCTTGCCGAGCATGTGGGCTCCATTTCTAGTCCTCCTCCTCCCCCAAAGACACCCCGTTATCCGCTGCTGTGCAATAAATTGCCCAAGACGTAGTAACGTACTGACACCATTTCATTGTTCTGAGTTCCGTGGGTTTGTGGGACTAGTCAGAGAACTCTGCTGGTCCCCCTTGGGATCTTCCTGTTAGTGGTTCAGTGGCAACAGGCTGATCACCAGGGAAATGCTGTGCCTCTCTCTCCCTCTGTAGTCCTAAGGCCTCTCTGTGGAGTCTCTCTAGCAGGTAGACTGACTTTCCAAATCAGGAGTCGTCAAACTTTCCTGTCAAGAGCTAACTATTTGAGCTTTGTAGGCCACGTGGTCTTGTCGGCCACGTTTCTGCCTCTCGTTGTGACGTAGCCACAGACAGTGCAAGAAGATGGTCACGGCCGGCCACGATGACACTTTATTCACAACAACAGGCATGGGCTAGATTTGGCCTGCTTCCAGGGTGGCTCCAGAGTCTCAAGGGCACAAGAGCAGTCACCCCTCTGTGAGCATCCAGCACAGTCCAGGCACAGAGTCACTGGCCACACTGGGCTGGCTAAAGGAGGCTACAGGTTCACTCCAGATGCAACATTGGGGGAGCAGGGGACGGGTGTGGGGGAGAAAGCATTTCCTCCACCCTCTCAGGCTCTGTGTCTGGGACCCTGTCAATTAAATGGCAAGAGATAAACCAGAGAGGATTTTATTCGAAGTTAATATTTTATGAACAAATATATATTAAAAAACTAAATCACATTTGATGTTAATAGTTTAATTTTACTTATTCAGAGATATCACAGAAAAAGAAAAGAAAACCCCAAGAAGCAGTTAGATCTGACACCTTCTTGGCCATTTTAACAAAGTGGAATATTCTGGGGTGGCAAGTCCTGACCCCCAACAGCAGTTTCAGAGAAGGGGTTATGAGGATTTGGGGGTTCACCAGGGCTGTCCTTGGGGAAACACTCCTACGGGGGAGTGAGAGGTATCAGGTTCCACTTTGGCTCTTGTATTGGTCTTGAAGACATTAGGGCATGCATTCTCATTTCAACCAAGGAACAGAATTTACCTTTTGAAGTGGACATTTTACAAGCTTGAGGTACCTTTCACTCGTGAGCTGCTAGGATGCCAGGGCCAGGGCTCAGTTGCTTTCTGCTTCTGCTGCTCCACCGAGGTGGAGCAGAGCCTCATTCCCAGGAGTCAGTGGTGGGACACCTGTCACCTCTCTTCCATTATTTTTACTCCTGAATACAGAAAACAGAGATGTCATGTGACAATGAGGAGGCAGGGACGTAGTTCCCGGCCAATGTGAAACGCGCCACGCTGGGGTTGGACTGGCTTTCAGTCTGCATTACCCAGGAGCCCAGGGCTACCGCCTCCGTATAGGTGTGCTTCAGGACCTGCAGGCAGAGGCATCACCTGGGATGCAGCCTCTCCTGCCCACCCAGGACCCTGCCTGGAACCTCCTCCACAGTCCCACAGGAGCCTGGAACTTCTGTGACAACCAAATAACAGGAGGTCGTTGTCTTGGATGAGGCCCCTGCCCTGGGCCCCCTCAGACCAGTCAAAAAATCAAAATGGAGTCACTCCTGCTAAAGTTCCCTGTCACCAGGCTGAAACTGCGCTGTTCTCTGACTTTCCAAGAACCCAGGATCAGAGAGAGAACAGCCAAATTCCCCAGCCCAGCAGTTTCAATTGGCATGATACCGAAGTTCTCTCTGCCTTAATCCTCACACGAAAATCCACCTGAAATAACCTGATGTGGACGAACCAGTTATTTTCCTATTGTTCTCTCCCCCGTCCCTGCCTTACCAGGAAGGTAATTTTGAAACGAAGATTCCATCTCCTGAGTTTTCTTTTTCTTTTTTTGATTTTTGTTTCTTTCTCCTCTTTTCTATCTATAAAGCCAAACTCTTCGGCACGACCCATCATCAGGACTGTATTTTGCAGAACGAAGCATGGCTTGATTCTAGAATTGAAAATAAGCCAATTAAGATCTTTCACCTGTGGTGGTACTTTTGTCCTTGGAGTCTTCTTGCTTTCTCCTGTTTATTCCAGGCCTGAAATGCCCCCCGACACACCCTGCAACTCCCATCCTCATGAAGGTGACCTTGCAGATCCCAATGCGAATCCCCTCCTCCAGGAAGCCCTTCCCCATCCTCTTTAGTTGATCAATTGCTTCTTCCTAGAAGGAAGACAGGAAGAAGGAAGGAAGGAAGGAAAACACACTGTGATGTTTCCTGGGACTGTTTCCTGGATGCCCCGTGAACACATTTCCATGTGAACTTGCTAGAACACTCTGACTTTCACAGAGTCCATAAAATATAACTGAAAATTAAAAGTGCTGTTCTCTGATCCTAATGATTCATCTTTTGCCTGGTGAGCAATGCTGAACCTGGAAGAACCGTTTTTGAAATATGTCCCCAAGTTGTTTGTTCTCATTTCTACTTAGGACGTTTGTGTGTGTGGTGTGTGTGTGTGTATGTGTGTGTGACCTGTAAACCATCAAGTCAGCATCAAAGGGTGCCTGTACCCACCGCTCTTCAATTTCTCAAAAAAACTTTCTCAATGGATCCTTGAAAAGTTCTCTAAACTTAAAAAAAAAAAAAGATTCAGAAAGGCAGATGGCCAGGAGCAGTTTGGCCTCCTCTGTGCAGGTGGTGAATGGCCCTTTTACATGGGATGAGAGTGCACTCATGTTCCTCCTCGTCCTGTTCTGTTGGTTTGGTTTTGTCTGTGATGAGGTTTGACCAAAGCTGCCTCCCTCTCTGCCCTGAGCTGGTGCCTGGGCTGAAGCAGAGGCCACCCAGGCACAGAAGGGACTCAGGGCTCTCCAGGATGGAGGGACATCTGCCTCCAGGCTCCCATATCATCCCCAGGCTGGGGAGGGCAGGGGTAAATATGGCCTAGTGGCAGCAATGTTCCCTCCCTGCAAAGACTCAGGCCCCCCATGGGATATAGGTCATAGGGCTCTCTGAATGGAGGGACACCACAAAGGGTCCCTGTCCTTGGGAGGGCACAGCCTGAACACACATGGCCTTTCCCACGGAGCCACTGCCCCCTGGGCACACCCTCTATGTCCACTCACCTTCTGCAGATGCCTTCTCTTGTTCCACCAGATGCAGCCAGAGAATGCAGCCTGAATTCCTGGAGGTTTTCCTGCCCACAGGGACAATTCTGGAGGTTTTCCTGCCCACAGGGACAGCGCTCCCAGCAGCCCCCGGGCAGGGGGTGGCTGCACGCGTGGTTTGCGGACATGGTAGGCCACCTGTCACAGGGAGTTTTTTCAAAATGTCATTAGGACCCACAAGTGGGACGTGATGTAGTGAGCTGGGCGTGCTGGTAGACATCTGTAATCCCAGATGCTTGGAAGACTGAGGCAGGAAGATCGTGAGTTCAAAGCCAGCCTCAGCAACTTAGCAAAATCCTGTTTCTAAATAAAAAATAAAGAGGGCCAGGGATGTGGCTTGGAGGTGGAGCACTCTTGGGTTCAATCCCTGGTACAAAAAAAAAATTAATATATTGAGATGTAACTGGCATTTAAAACAAAATGGAGCAAATTTTAAAAAGTAGCGTACATAATGGTAAGCTTTTACCTTCTAAGGTGTCCCCTTTCTCCATCATCGGAGTCACCTTACTCTGTCACAGTGCACCTCATCAGCACCCATCCTGCCGTGAGACTCCAGGCATCTCCAGATGCTCTGCTGTCACTGTCTTTGATGGCTGGCTTTCTTTCTGTTTCTTCTTCCTGGATCCTCACATTAGCAAACTGCTTTTCCACTGATTCTTGAAATGCTGGGTTCTCAGGTCTCCTTTGCCTGCTGATCCTAGTGACACGGACAGTTGACCCCCACTCATCTCTTGGTTGTCACCCCACCTTCCTCTTTCTCTGAAGTGCCAGATCCATATATGAAATACATACGCTGTATGTGCTAAATAGACGTGTGTCTATGTGTGGATCTCAGCTCTCCATGTGTTCTAGATGTCAGTCCTGGGTGTCTCCGATACATCCTATCTTATTCTCATCACCGTCTTTTCAGTTCCTTGATGCTGTTGTTTGTAGCACAAGAGTTTGTGGTTGGGCAAGCTCCAATTTATACTTTTTTCTCTCTCATTGCTATGCTTTTGTGATAGCTAAGAAATGATTGTCTAACCCACCATCATGAAGATTTATTCCTACAGGGTTTCCAGAGTCTTGTGGCTTGGGTTCTCCCTCTTGTTAGATGATCCGCTTTGAGTCGCCTTTGTAAATGGGGGAGGTAGGAGCTCCACTTCATCCTGCGACACCTGCAGTGGGTTGTCTTGATGCTCTCGTTGGAAACCCTTTGACTATACCTGAGAATACTCTCCATTTTATTTCATGAAGTTATTTGTCCCTCTTCATACCAGTACTCATTCTCTTGGTGACTGTAGCTTTTGAGAAAGGCATGAAATATCCAAGGTTGTATTAGTTGTTGCATCTAAAAGTTCAAAGGAAATTAGATACAGAACAATCAGAGAAGTGGGTCTCTCTTATCTAGAGAACCAGCTGTCAGTAATCCCCAGGACTGGAGATCCCAGGGGTTACTCTGTGTCTTATCACCACGCCCACTTACCACCCACTGGCCATCGGGGAGGCTCCGTGCAGAGAAACTCTGGGACCAGAGCTGGAAGGCTGCCTGGGTCTAGACCTCTGCTTCCCACTGCTTCCTTCTGAACTAACACTGACCTGCAGGAGTCACTGGGAGGTGCCAGGCACATTATCCTGGTCAAAACACTTCTTCCATGTGGTAAAACAGACATGACATAAAACTTGCCATTTGAATCATTTGAAGCATACAAAGCAGTGGCCCTGAGTACATGTTATTTCATTGTTACTCCATTACCATGTTTCTCCAGCAATTTCCGTCTTCTCAAACTGAAGCTCTGCTCCTATTAAACACAAACTCCCCATCTCTCCCCCACTCCCTGGTACTCACCATTCTATTTTCTGTCTCTATAGATTTAACTACTCTAGTTATCTCATTTAAATGGAATCACACAGTGTTTCTCCTACTGTGACTGGTTTCATTCACTTACGGTAGTATCTTCCACGTTCATCTGCATTGTAGCATCCATCCAAGTTCCAATCCCTTTTTCAAGACTGAATAATATTCCACGTATGTCTATGTCACACTTCATTTATCCACTCATTGGTCGATGGGCATGTTTTATTTCCACTTCTTGGCTATTGTAAATGATACTGCTATGAGGCTGAGTGTGCAAATAGTTGCTCAAGTCCTTGCTTTCAGTTCTTAGCTGGATCATGTGGTAAATTCTATGCTTAATTTTTTGAGGAATTCTCAGAGTTTTAAAATGTCACTTTTGAAAATGATTTCAGAACTGACAGTGTTACTTTGGGTTGCACTCAACAGAAGAAATTTTTGTCTTCCTGAGGCTAGTTTTTCTGTCTAAAGAAAATAAATAAATAAATAAATAAATAAATAAGCAATTTTGGAGAATGTGACAGTGGAACAAAATCTACAAAATCTACTTTTTGTGGTGTGCCTCCTAGTTAAAGAAGCAGTGCTTCCTCTGTGGGACCATTAATTCCCATAAAAACGTTCACCAGGAGTGAGAGGAAGACAGACCCAAGAACCAGAGTAAGTCCCCCCAGGCTCTGAGGTCATTTGCAGGACAGAGTATCCAGAGCATTCACCCAGCACTGGGTGGCACAGAGTGGTGCTCATCAGGTGCCAGCTTCTGTTCCATGTTATTGCTGAAGAGGAAGGCACAGGCCTTGGGATTTGGGGGCAGGGACCTATTTTGTTAGTGGTAACAGCTGGACATGCCAGAGGCATCATGAGGGTCCTGAATCCAGGTTGGATGTCAAGGGCCAGGCACCAAGATGGCCCCATGGCTTGTGGTCTATGTAGGATCAAGAGACTTGTTAAAACCCAAAGATGAACATGGCTGTGGACAGTGAAATATGGAGCCCCTCTCTCTTTTGTTCCCTCCCTTCCTTCCTTTCTCTCCTCTCCATCTCTTCCTTATGAATAGTACTTACTGAGTTTTCTGAGTACTGAGTGTTTAGTATGTGCCCAGCCTGCCAGCTTGAGATATGTCATTGAAGAACTAAAAAAAAATCCTGCCTTTAAGGAGCTTATATCTTGTGAAGTAAGCCTCAGAAGTCCAGGGAATTTGATCTTCTATTTTACTGATGATAAGAACATATGGTAAGAAAACTTAAGGGCTTTTGCTAAAATAAACAACAGAATTAAAATGCAGAAAGAAGTGGTAGGAAACAAGTTCAGCATGCCGAAAAAAAATGAGACCTTTTCTTTTTAAATAACAACTAGTTTTTTCATGAGAATAAAATATCTCCCCAAACATAAAGTTTCTAAAAACGTCTTTTTTTTTTCACCCAAAATATGCAAAACACAGCAGAAGAAAGATATAAAATATCTTTGTAGGGTGTAAACTAGTTACTGAATACATGGAGAGGCATCCTGGGCTTATGAAGAGTAGTGCTTAGAGCCTAAAAACACAAATCTTTGATAAATACATGTGCAAACGTCTTATATCTAATTAAATTTTACATTTATTATTTATATTTATAATATACTGAAAATATTGATAATTTTTATATATTTATTTTACAGAGGTGATGCAATTCCCAGTATAATTTTAATAGGTTTTAGTTGAATTAGCAGAAAGTATTTAAAATTTATTAAAGAAAAATAAATATGTAAAAATTGCTAAGAAAATTTTAGACAAGGAATATAGAGTTGGGTATCTTGCTCTATCTAAAGTAAAACAATATAATAAGGTAAAACAATGTAATGTAAGATAACATAATATAAAATATGATAGAAACAATATAATACTACTGTAACCCAACAGAATAGAATTGGCAGGAAAAAATGAAACCAAGCAGTTGACTTGAGATAGGTCCAAATGTATACAGAAATTTAATATATGTTCAAAAGAATATTGTAAAAAATGTTTTATTGTGTACATTTGTGGTTTACCAAATGATGCTATGGGATACATATAAAAAGTAAAATGGTTACTGAGGTGAAGCCGATTAACACATAGTCTCACATAATTACTTTCTGGACATGAGCAGTAAAATCTACTTATTTAGCAAAAATAAGTACAATTTTAGTTTTAAAAGATCATGCATCAAAAGCAACATTTTATCTAGCTGGCACGCAGTGGGAAGACACCTGCCATTCGACATGTGTATTGTTGATTCTGATTTGTTCACGCACACACACACCTCTTCTAAATCAGGGCGAGGGTCAGGGTTGGGGACTCTGGGGGTCTCACATAAATAGAATCATTCAGTGTTTTGTTTTTTTTTTTTTGAGTATTGACTTATTCCATTTAGCACAATATCATCAAGGGTCAGTCATGTTGTAATATATGTCAGAATTTCTTTCCTTTTTAAAGACAAATCATATTTCACTGTGACATCCATACTACATTTTATCTATCAGTTCTGCTGATATAAAGTTGATTTTAATAATGGACTTTATTTAATCCTGTAAACCCCACAGATTACAATTCCAATGTGTAATCAGTGTAACAAGGTGCTTTTGTACCCCAGCCTTGGGGTCTGGTGTGCACTTTACACCTAGAATATGTCTCAGGTCAGAATCAGCCAGTTCAGCTGTGCCGTGGTCATGGACTGTGGCTGGGGACTACCACTTTGGACACCCAAGGTTCTAGATTGCCTAGAATTAGCACTGCCTCCTAGGGGTGACGTTGGTGTCCTTGTGAGAGTGTGGTCTCCTGGTGGGCACTTCCTGCTAACACAGGCAGTGTCCGCTGTGGCACCTACTATGCCGTCAGGGTGGGTAGATGATCAGCATGTGACCTACCTGGCCTCCTCCTGAGGTTGGGAGGCTGACACAGCACCATCCTGGTGGCCGATGTGCCTGGGGATCAGAGGCCCTGGCAGCATCTGGAAGGCAGAGGTGAGGGGAAACTCTTGTTTTTGCTGGCCAACATACGGAATTGGTTTTCTATGGCAACGTGGGTGCAGATCACCCCGTCCATGTGTTGCCTTCCCTGGGGAGAGGGGAGTGGGCAGCTGGCTTCCGAAAGGTGTCCCCAGCCCTGTCAATGCCTCTTGTGCATCCTACCTGAAGGGGCTCAAGCAGGCTCTGTTTTTTTTTTTTTTCAGGTGAACAAGAATGGATGCCGTGATGGATTGGAAACCACCGATTGCTACATATCTTCACACCAAGTGAACAGGTCTGTGAGAATACTGACCAGACAGTGACAGTCCCCGCAACCTGCCTATTGTGTTTGAGGATCTTGGACACACAATTAAAATATGCCTCCTTGGCTCAGCAAGCCTTTGCCACCAAATTGTTAATAAACATAATAATAAATAAATACAGTTCTGCTTAGCTTTCTCTAGGCAGCTTCTCCAGTTACACGATGTACCAAATATTAGGTCATAATTGAATTTTGTAGTAATTTGGGAGGAAAGAAGAGCTTAGGGAAGAGTCTATAACTCATGCCAACTTGGAGAATTGATGAAAGAGATGGAAAGAAAATTGATTATGGCTTTAAAAGGACATTCATTTTATGGAATATGTTTAAAGGATAATTTCCCATATAGATTATAAAGCAATTTAGGAAACTGGTCCATAGATATTTTAGTAATAAATTCTTTAAGAATAAATCACAGTCTGGGCCTCCCTCCCCCCTGGCTGTCAGTCACTGCACCGAGTTGTCTTGATCCATTGTTTAAATGTGATCCCCATTTGTCAAGCCTGTGGGTTTCAAGGGTTGTCTTGGGGTCTCTTGAGAGATCGGCACATGCTAAGCAGTCCTGCTGATGTAACATTTATGCTAATGCACGCCCTGAGAAGCCAGTGGGAACATCCCCTTGGACATGGTGAGGGTGAGTCTCAGCACAGCTGCATTTGACAATGATTTCTGCTGATTTTTTTTTTTTTTTTTTTTTTTTTTTTTTGGTTAACTGACAAATCTGTGAGAGTTAGGACGGACTGGAGGAATAAGACACTCATCTTTCTGCCCTGATGACTGTGCCCCCGAGACAGATAGACATACATACAGGACCACGTGCACGTCATACAGCCTGACACACATTACTTACCTACAGATATACACATATTCATGCACACCTGTACACAGGTACGTCTTCATACAAGACATGAACACACATACACACGTAGAAATACCTGCGTACATACTTGCCTCCGTATGTATAGACACAGAAATATTGTTCCACTTATCATGGGGCCACATCCCAATAAATCCATAGTATAGTATATCGAAAATATCCAAAGTCAAAAGTGCACTCACTACAATAAACCTACCGAACATCACAGCTCAGCCTTGTCTACCTTGAACTTGCTCAGGATTCTCAGCCTACAGTTGATCAAGACAATCTACCACAAAGCCCACTCTAGAGTAGAGTGTGGAGGATCTCATATGATTTCTCAAATGACTGTCCTGAAAGTGAAAAACAGAATGGTCTTGTGGGTACACCTTCATCAAAAAATGGTTAAGTAGAGCAATTGTAAGTGCGGGACCACCTGTATGCACAGAGATGGCACCAACAGAAACACACCCGTGTAAGCTGTGACCATGATTAGGAAACTTCATAACTTCCTAGCTCTGGGCCTGAGGAGAGGCAGAACATCATGGCAGAAGGGCATGGTGGAGGAAAGCTGCTCAGTGAGTGGCATCCAAGAAGAGGGTGGAGAGGAGGGAGGGAGAGAGGACAGACGGGGGAGATGAGCAGGAACAAAATGTATAATTCCCCAAGGCACATCCCCACTGGCTGATTTTAACCCATCAAGTGGATTAATCCACTGAGTAGGTTACTGCTCTCATGATGGAATCACTTCTCCCGCATTAGCCCAGGAGCTTTCGGGGACCTCTCACAGCCACACCATAGCATTAGCATAGGTGCTTGTGAAGCATGGGCTAGATACACGGCCCGTCAGGCAGTGTGACCTGTGTATCCATTTCACTGTTGTCTGTAGAAAAGACGGGCCATGTATGAGCTGCTGCTGGCTCCCACTGATGACGGAGGCTTCTAGGCTTCATTTCAGAAGGTGAGGCTGGTCGCAGAGACAGGTCCTCCAGGGTCACAATGAGAACAAAGATCACGGCCTGTGGAGTGCCATCCCTGTGCGTGTCATTCAGTCATCCAAACAGCACTAGGAAGCTGACGGCCTAGTTCACCATCTCAAGGTCAAGGACATGGCTTCTATAGAAGGCATCTCAAGGGCTGGCACTGGGTCACATGGGAGGGTGGACTTTGGCTCTGAGCTCCTGAATCACTTAGCTGGGCTGCTGCCCTGATCCTGTAGGATCTGGGGGGATTTTGTTCAGGAGCCCAGAAGCTGACCTCCTGGGCCTGAGCCAGGGGTACAGACTCCGGGGGCGCTGTCATTGAGTTTTGGCACATCCTCTACTTTCAACAAACCTGCCTGGTATGTGCCTGTGAGACCAAGTTTTTATTTGCATAAAATGTTGTCTAGGAATTGGGACAAGGTTGCTGGGGGTAAGGCAGCCCTGGGCACTCATGCAAACCCAGGTTGAGCAGCCATCGGATGCCCCACTGGCCGAGCCTCTGGTGCAGCGCACATTTCTACTTTTTCCTCTGTTTTTGGCTGGGGACCTTCTTAGAAGATGGTGCATATTTTAAATAGTTCAGCAAAAGGCCTAACACGTTAAGGAATGTAAACAGCCCAAGGGAGGGAGGGGGGAGGGCAGAAATGCAGTCAGTCGATTCCTGAACCTGAAGGGGGTCATTTGGAGACCATTGTTGCCCCGTACATGTCTAAAGAATGAATGACTGATTTCACTGTTAAAATTTTTTAAAATTGAATTGTGATGAGTGATGGAGTTCATAAATCTACCACTATTTCAGTCATATTTCCCACACAACAAAAAAGAAAAAAAGAGAAAAAATGAAAAAGAATAAATCCTTAATGTTGCAGAGAAATGAAAAATTCAGTGATTGACATCAGAGCTTTGTAATGACTTCTGAAAGACAGGAGGCAGACGGGGATCAGATCCCACCAGAGGCAATCTGGAACAAAATAGATGCAGAAGATACCCTGAAGGCAGGAGGGTTTGGGAAGGTCAGGTCCAAGGTCAGTGGAATGGAGAGAGAGTAGGAGTGGGAAAGCAGTAGGTATTGGCAAGGACTCAGGCACTGTATCACTCCTGGATCATCTAGGATGGATTCTTAAAACACAAACAAAAACAAAAGAATGCACCAAAGAGGGGTGAGTGAATGAACTTTCAAAACGAGTAAAGATGCCTCACGGTCACAAGGTGGTTGCCATAGCTCGAGATCTTCTATATTGTAGCATCACAAGCAGAAGGGGGAAAAGACAGCTTTGTCTCTGTTGGTAAGTGCCGTGAGACACCAAAGGATGATAGAACTGGAATAGCATGATCAACAAGCTTGATCTATACATATGTGTAAATACATACATGCAGACACACTTCTTTTATGCCAAAGAAAACCGTATCTTCTTTTCAAACACCAATAGAACATTTACTAAAATTGTTGCTAACGTAGAACGTCTTGGTGAACTTCAAAATTCAAAAATTAGATCAGTCACATTCCGAAGAGATTGCAAAAAAAGAAGGGAAAAAAGGATAATATTGAGAGGCTAGAAAACTGTTCTATTTCAAGGTGTAAAAATACGCATTCTATGGTTTCAAATGTCGTTTGCCTCTGACAAAGCTCGTGTCACAATTTGGTTCCTTAGTAGAGGAAAGAGACCAGTGAGGAGAAGGAAGGGAGGAAGGGGTAAGTACTAGGAAATGAGAGTGGCCAGATTCTATTGTTACACTGTGTGCAAATTTCACCAGTATGTATACTATAAAAATAGGAAGAAAAAGAAAAGACATTTGGTCCCCTGTATAAGTGTGTTGCAAGGTCCTGGGGTCTCCTGAGAGATGCCTGGGTTATGGGAAGAGTCCTCATGAGCAGGTGAATGCCTTTCTTGAGTGTGTGAGCTCTTGTGGGGCTGGATTAGCTACCGTGAAAGCAGGTTGCTATAGAGGGAGGCTGCCCCTCATGCCCCTCTCTTTCATGCACGCCCACTTGCCCTTCCGCTTTCCACCATGAGTTATAGCAGCATAAAGCCCTTACTGGCACCACATTCTTGGACTTCCCAGTCTCTAGAGCTGGGAGCTAAAATAAACCTCTTTTCTTTATAAATTTCCCAGTCTTATATAAACTGTTATAGCAACAGGCAGATCCTTTGAAATCAAAAGAAATCTAAAACCAACTCTATGCATTGTGGATTTGGAAATAAATGCCCGTGTGAGTCCCACATCGTGGAGGATGTGGACAAAGCAATCATTAGAGGAACCCTGGTAGCTTTCAATCCTGGTGTTAGAAAATGAGAGAGGCAGAAAAAATAATAATAAAAGAATCCCAAAGATAGTGGAAGTAAGGAAATGATAAAGTAAAAGTAAAAATCAGTGAAACAGAAAACAAAAACAACCAAAGATAGTACTTTGAGAAAAAAACATAATTTAAACAAATCTGTGGCTACTCTGAACAAGTATAAAACAACACCCAAAATACAAAACAGCAATAAGACAAAAATGAAGCATTAGAAATTAAAAACTGTCCATATCTGCATTATTAAAAAAGATTAGAATTGAACATAACTCTATGCTAGCACTTTTTAAACTTCAGATGAAAATGGTGCTAATCCAAGGAAATAGGAAGGAGAGAAGGGTCTCTCTTATGTAACACAGTCCAGACCTGCATCCAATAATGAAAAATGAAAAAAGTTCATTAAGGGGAGAAATTATAATACAATGTCATTACATTTTACTTTCATTGAAAACACAAAAACAGGGGCTGGGGATGTGGGCAGGGTGCTGAGTTCTATCCTCAGCACCACATAAAAATAAAATAAAGATGTTGTGTCCACTGAAAACTAAAAAATAAATATCAAAAAATTCTCTCTCTATCACTTAAAAAAAAAAAGACAAAAACATACATCCACTCACCAGTCTTTTAAAGTAGTGTCAGAATTTTTTATTTGAAAAGAGGCTTGTCAATTGGATCATCTTTCTTATATAGGCATACCGATAATTCACTATCAACAATTTCCACAGAGGGAGAACACTAAGACATCTACTGTAATCTGATTGTGGGACACTTTTGAACCAGAGCTTCTTTAATTTTAAAGTGTATGTAAATATCTTGGGGATCTTGTAACAGGGCAGACTCTGATCAGTAGATGTGGAGGGGACTCTGACATTTGGCATTTCTATCAGACTTCCAGGTGATGCTGGGGCTGCTGGTCCACGGACCACACTTTGAGTCGCAAGCACATAGATGTTTATGATTCCTGGCACCCACCCACTATTGGCACATTCAATTCTAAGTCATTGATCTCCGTGATTCAACCCTATCTATTCCTACTAAAGCATTCAACTTAGTCTTCACAGAAATAAAAACTCTCCTCCACGTATTTCATGGTTTACATACTACAGCATTAAGTTAGGTGATCATAACAGGTAAACCTGTCATAAATAAATTCAGGAACAAACACAACTGAAAGCTGGTAAGCATTCACCTTCTGTCTTGATGACAAACACCCGAGATGAATCCACTAGAAGGAGGAAAGATTTATTTTGGCTCCTGGTTTCAGAAATTTCAGTCTGTGTTTGGCTGGCTGCATTGTCTTTGGGCCTGTGGCCATGAGGTAGGGCATCTTGGTGGGGAGCACAGGGTGGTGCAAAGCCACTCATCTGGTGGCAGCAAAGAGAGAGATAGGAAGGAGCTGTGGTCCAATACCTCCTTGAAGGCCACACCCCAATGAAGGCCATACCCCCAAAGAAGGCCACACCCCCAAAGAAGGCCACACCCCTAATGAAGGCCACACCCCCAATGAAGGCCACACCCCCAATGAAGGTCACACCCCTAATGAAAGCCACACCCCTAATGAAGGCCACACCCCCAATGATCTAACTTCCTCCCATTAGGCCCCACCTCTTACAGCTTTCACCTCCACCCAATACCACCCTGGCTGTGTGGGGACCAAGTCTTCAACCCATGGGCCTTTGGAGGACTCTTAATCCAAACCAGAACACAGAGAAGTGGAGGGTAGACTAATAACAGAACACAGGGAAGTGGAGGGTAGACTAATAACAGAAAGTAGCCTGTAAGCCCACGAGAATATCCACCTTATTGTGAGAATTCTCCCCTCAAATCACTTCAAGTGCCAGGCGCCATGGTGCATGCCTATAATCCCAGCAGCTCAGGAGTCTGAGGCAGGAATCGTGAGTTCAAAGCCAGCTTCAACAAAGGCGAGGCACTAAGCAACTCAGTGAGACCCTGTCTCTAAATAAATACAAAAAAAAAAAAAAAAGGCTGGGGATGGGGCTCAGTGGCTGAATGTCCCTTGGTTCAATCCCTAGTACTTCCCCCCCCCAAAGCACCTCATGTGTGGCTTACCAAACTTGCAAAGAATAAGTGAGACCCATCTTACACTTTATACATGTTTCCAGTTAATGGAGAATAAGACATACTGGTACAACCTTGATCCAAACTAGATTACAGGACAAAGACGTCAGGCTTGTTTTATTTGTGAACCTTGCTATGATTTAGATGTGAGGTGTCCCCCAAACGCTCATGTGTGAGAAAATGTAAGAGGTTTAGAGGTGGAATGATTGGGTTATGAGAGCCTGTAGGGTGTGGCTGGGCATGCCCTTGGGATCTAGATTTATGAGCTCAACTTAGTCTCTCTCTGCTGCCTGCTTCAGTATCTTGAGCTGCTTTCCGTCACCACACTCTTCAGCCATGATGTCTGCCTCACCTCAAATCCCAAGGAATGGAGTCAGCTACCTATGGACTGAGACCTCTGAAAATGTGAGCCCCCAAATACACTTTTCCTCCTCTAATTGCTCTTGTCAGATCTGTTTGTCGCAGAAGTGAAAAAGCTGACTAAAACCATCCTACTTAGGAAAATCACCAATAAAATTTTAACTGGCTGATTCTAATTGTATATTAAAGAAATAAAACTTCATAAATAATTAGGGTGTTTTCCTAGAATATAAGGATGGCTCAATATCAGAAAATATATTGACACAATTTTCTCCCTTGGTGGACAAAGAGAAGAAACCATATATTTATTCTCTTAATATATATATATTTGATAAATATAATATATAAAATATGAATAAATGGGAAGACTTACTGTCTTTTGAAATATCTCAATCTTACAAAGATTTCAGTTATTTCCAAATAATACAATTAATTTATCACAATCAAAATCCAAATAAAATGTCTTCAATTAGAGTGAACAAAGTGACACTCAATTTTCATGCAAAAGAAAGAGCACAAGAGTAGCTACTCTGAAACATTTGGAGAAGACAAGGAACAAAGAGGGAGAGGACATTTTGCAAATAATGAAACACAGTATCCCCCCTGTCTGAAGCATTCCAAGAAAACCACGAGAACTGTGCAAACAATGGATGGGAAATTGTACAAAATAAGTAGACAATTCACAGGAAATGAAACACAGGTGGATAATAAACACTCACAGTACCCAGAATCAGGGAATCACAAACTCAAATGAGAATTGACTTGTTGGGCTTTTGGGCAATCAGATGGGGAACGGGAGGAGGAGTTGATACATAAATTGTATTCTATTTCCAAAGGAAAAAGATACACAAATGTACTGAAAGCCAAGACTGGTGGCTTAGTGAAGAAGAAGAGCTTGTTCCCACCAAATCGGTGGGTGCATTGGCTCTTGCCAACCCCCAGCCCAGATGCATCCATTGGGCTCTCCACCGGCACCCAGCAGGGCAGAGGGGGGACCAGACACAGTGTCGTGTACAATTTGCTCTGGACACTAGTGTGCTGTTTAACTCTCATGCCTGAGGATCTCTGAACAGATTTTCAACAAAATTGCCCTAGCCAAAATTCTCTGCCTTCTAGAAGAATATTCTGTTTTTGTTCCCTTCAGACAGTGGCTGAGGATAGAATATAGATGTTTCTCCCTGAAACTTCTCCAAGAACTATTTGACTATCAAATTTAGCATTCTGGTCCCATAGAAAAACAACAATGCTACATGAAGTTACCATTGCCAAGTCGGTGGCCAAACTGTCCATGTGACATTCTTCATTTTTCAACAAACTCAATATGCCTGAGGCACATTTCCCGAATGCTTCTTCCCACAGCCAAAGCATGAAATTATCATCCACGCAATTGACATTCCCAGAGTCACAGTTTGCATTCCAAGAGAGGAAGAGGCTCGGGGCCCTGCCCCCTGTCCTGCGGTGTGTGACCTGTTCTGGGAGGCCGGTCCCCTCTCTCTGGGACCTGGTTTGTTACCTATACTGAGGGGAAACTGAATGAGCCTTTTCTTCTCGGAGGTCATCAAGGATCAATCAAACAAATTGGAAACAGAGTCTCGATCCAATGTGAATACTTGTTTGAACAACTTATTTTGGATTCCAGGGACTTCCCCCGCCCTTCTAATTTTAGAATGGAACGAGTTTTATTTTTGAATTCGAGTTTATGAATTTTCAGGCCACTTTTAAAGTCCTTTAAATACTTAGTTACTTTTGCTTTAAAGAGAGAGAGAGAGAGAGAGAGAGAGAGAGAGAGAGAGAGAGAGAGACACTACTGCCTTGGGAATTCATGCTCTGAGTAGATACAAGCCAGTGGCTTTTTTATACATACAGGATATCAGACTCCAATTTGAAAATCTCCAACAGCTTTATCCTTAAACAAGTTAAATCCAGTCCCTCCCTGGCTCATTGTCTCCTCAACTTGCAAAGCTCTGGAAGAGAAACCCTCTTTCCACTGGCCCTGGGGGAATTCTGGCAGGAGAGCTGCCTGTGAAAGTCCTTCCCTCCTCTCCATTCTGTCAAGAGCCAGGGAGCCAAGGGCAGGATAAGACTGACCTGGAAGACAAACAAGCTAATGCCTCACCTCCCTCACCTCCGTGGAGCAGGAGACGGGGTGCAACTTCAGTTCCCACCTCTTTAGGGGTTGGTTTCTGACCAAGTCAACTGGAGCCCTGCCAGCCTCTTAAGTCGGCCTTGATTGTGTGTCTTTAACCCAAGGGGAAAAAAATGGCATTTTCTTTGATGCTTAATACAGTTTTAATTTACTGATTTTCTTTTTTTCCTCTTGGAAAGAAAAAAAAAATCAAATTCAGAAATGCCTCACAGGATCCCCGGAGATTTGGAGTTTGAAATGTTCTTTTGACATGTTAAGAGGTTAAAAAGAGTGTAGAGAGAGCCTCGTGGGGGTCCTTAGAACCATTTGCAAAATATCTTTAAACGTGTGGAAAATCCTCAGAAGTCAACGTGCCCAGAACATCAGACTGTTGTCCCAGTGACGCGACAGAGCTCTGCTGCAAAAGGTCGAGGCAGGTGAGAGGGACAAGCCTCCAGGTGCTGTTAACTCTCCACGCGCCAACGTGCTTCTCCGAGTTGGCCATAATCAACGAGTCCCTCAATCCCCTCCCCCTGTCCCTGTCCTTTCCTGGTTGAAGGGTCCCTCTTAACGGCTCTTGAGCCTCTGTCTAATTTGCTGTCTCCCAAATGGAACCACTTTGCCCAGCTCAGCTGCAGTCTGCCGCTTTATGGCAAGACTGAATGTACTTCATTTCCACTTAAAGAGCTGCCTGTTCTGTTTACCGTCACTCTTGGGGTACTTAACCTCATTTAAAAGGCTGACTTTGCTCTGCATTATGGAGTTGCTCGGGAGCCTCCAAGCCTCTTTCATCTCAGTACTCTGCACCAGGCCAGCTCCAGACACCCACTAGCCTCCCGGCCCTCCAAGCTTTTGTTCAAAGGCCTGCAGGCTCCTCCTGACAAGTGATTTGTTTCCTCTGGAGCGGCCTGCCCCTAGCCAGCGTGACCATTCTGTACTTGGGGCTTGACAACTGGCACGTTTCAACATTCCTAAAATCCAGAGAGGACCTCGAAATAGAATAAGAAATGAGAATTTAAATTAGAAGCAACAGCCCTCTCCGGAATGCCAACTTGGGGGAGAGAGAGAGTCTTGTACCTCGCTCCCTGCCCCCACCACCGGGGTCCTTTTATTCTGCAGCTTTGAAACGCCAGAGGCATCTGCACTTCTGGGATCAGCAAGGTCTGTGTGAAAGGGAAGCTGCTGTCCAGCCACCTAAGGCTGGAAAAGCCACCTCAGGCCTTTTGAAGGTCAAGAACCCTGGGATCCCTGGGAATTCACAGTGCAATGGCTGCTAGATGGGGTGTGCCCCAGACAGCCACATTTCCTGCAGGGAGAAGTGCAAACAAACAGCCCACGTCGCAGGGTGGATGGTGGTAGAGTGAGGCCCAGCGAGGGTTGTGTCCAGGAAAGTCTGAGACCGCCATGCACATGTGGCGCTGTGAGGCCCTCCTGATCCCACTCTGCCATGGCCCCTCCTGGGGCTGGGGTTCCAGCAGCCATCACTGCCCTCTGAACTTGGCCTCCCTGTTCCCCTGCTCAGCCCACAAACCCAGCCCACAGGGAGACAGCAACTGCTTCTCAAGATGGACCCAGACCTGCGGCTCCCTCACCCCCTCAGCAAAAGTCACCCATTCTTTCCAGCCCAAGTTCCTACCACCACCAACACATGGAGCTTTCCCCGTACACACACTGGAAAGGGCCAGCCAAGTCGCAGGAAAAATGGCCTGACTGCTATTTCACCTCTGGCCATGGTCTGAATGTCCCCCGCCCCACACCACCAGTTCATGTTGAACAGTGAAGGCCGTGTGCTGGTGGGAAGCATGGAGACTTTAGAAAATGGTAAGTCATCATGGTAAAGCCTCAGTGAACGTGGGAAAGACCTTTATCCAACAGGCTTCATAGAGTGTTCGTCTCTTCTGCCCTTCTGCCTTCCATCTCATGATGTGACAGGGTTCAGGGTGCATCCTGGAAGCAGAGGAAAGATGTCACTGATTCTGATTCTGCCAGTGCCTTGCTCTCAGACTCCCTGGCCTCCAGAACTATGAGAAAACCATTTCTGTGGTTCATAAATTACCCAGTCTCAGATATTTTGTTACAGCAGCACAAATGAACTAATACACTTCACTTCTCTTCTTCTCCAGTTTTCTGAGTACCATCCCCAAAGGTGTAAAGCACAGCATGAGAAGCAGGGCACGTGGAAGAAGCTTAGTAGGAACAGGAGACTTTAATTCTCCCTGGTGGCTTTCCTTGTAGCATCTTATCTCCTGCTGGTGAAGAATGGATTCTGGGTCATCAGCTATACTTGATTCTTCTGTGTGCTGCACACTATCTTCCCTGTCTGCTCACTTTCCCCAGAGATCACTGAGGATTCCCAGTGACATGAGAGGGCTGTCCAGGATGGAGTGGGACACACCTCAGCTCCCTTCCATTTCTGGTTTGGGGGGTCCAGCTTCAGGGTAAATAAAGCTGGAGGAAGGTACCATTGAACTCATGGCTCCTTGGAGCACCAGTTCCAGGAATTGGATCTGGAAGGTGTCTAGGAAGGCACCCTGCAGACCTGGTGTCCCAGAGCCTGTCCCGATAAGGCACCACCAGTGTGTGTTTTCTGAGTAGCGCAAGGACATGGAGTGCAAAAGTCACAGATGATGTCTGCTTATCTCTGTCCTCAAGGCTCTGGAGACACTGTCTTGGGCAAGTCTGTACAAAATTGTGCACTGAAGCATTTTATCAAAGGCTCCTTTCAACAAATGCATTTAGATCCTGTGTGGTGATAGGGTGCAGCCACCAGCTGTAGCACATGGGAACATTGCCTGCACTTGACACTTGACATTCCGTCTCTCCTGGTACCACCTCAGGGCTGAAGCCCAGGTTAGGTCTCCCTCCTCCTCTTCTTCTTTCAAAACCTGGATCTCCCAGGAAGGGAAGTGACCCTTTGGGGTTCTGAAATGGGTGGGGGAGGTGGGTTGCTGCTTCAGGAACCATTCATCCAGTTGGGGTGACCCTGTTCCTAACCTCCCTAGCACAGCCCTTTGCAGTGTGTGTTTTTGAGAAACACCAGCAGGAAAAAATGGAAACACCATAAACAAATGAGTGCTGATGGCAGGACTCTGGGATCCACATTGTGAAGATAAATTGCAACAGGCTGAGGATCTTGCACTTTTTTTTTTGTTTTGTTTAGATCATGCTGAATAGTCTATGGATTTAATATGCATTGAAATAAGTGGGTCATTGCCTGTGGCTTAGAAATAATCGAGCCGATCCAAGACCTAAGTGGCCCAGAGATGTCATTATCACTTGGTCCTCTTCAGCCTTTGGGAAAGTGTGTGTGGCACTGATGTTGTGGGGGCGGGGGAAGCTCCATCAGAGAGACCTACGTTCCAATCCTGTGTTTATTTGTGTGACCCAGGCAGATTAACACGCTAAGCCCTAATTTCCTCAGTGGTAAACCAGGGAATAATAATAGTCCCGATTGCACAGAGTTCTGAAAATTAGATGGGCTCAGCCCAGAGATTGACAAAAAGTAAATCTTCAACGACAGCCAGTCCTTATTATTAAGGCTTTTAACCACTGATGTCTGACTTCCTGGCTGAGTGATTCCCAGCTTTTTGTTTTTCTCTGCAGGGGAGAGATTGGTCTGTGCTTTATTAAGACCTGTTGGCTTTCTCCATACCCTGTCCCTGTCGCCATCCAGAGTAAGGACTCATTCCAGGAGGAGGCAGCTCTGTAACTCAGTAGCAGGCAAAAGGAGTCTGGAAGGCTCTGTTGCTCCAGTGGAGTGCTGGCTGGCTGGGAGTTGGAAGCTTCAATCACTTATTTTGTCTCCCAATAAAGCACACAGTAGTTTTTTGGGGGGAAGGAGGTACCAGGGATTGAACTCAGGGGCACTCGAACACGGAGCCACATCCCCGGTCCTATTCTGTATTTTATTTAGAGACAGGGTCTCCCTGAGTTACTTAGTGCCTCGCTGTTGCTGAGGCTGGCTTTGAACTCTCCTGACTTTGATTCTCCTGCCTCAGCCTCCTGAGCCACTGGGATTGCAGGTGTTGGGACTTGCCCCAGCTCCAAGGACTAACTTCCCCATCCCCTGAGAAGAGCCATCCAATGGTGAGCCCTGCTGGCTCACATGATCCTTACCCACCAATCAGACTAGCCCTGCTGGCTCACATGATCCTTACCCACCAATCAGAAAGCACCCCATGCCAACAGTCAAACGGTTAAACTGTTCAACTGTCATAACCCCTAGCTCTAAAAATATACAGAGCTGTTTCTCAATAAACGGGCATTTTCTCCCAAGATGAGCCTTGTTCATTCTTTCAGCAGGCAGGCGCCACTGTGCCCTGCAAGCACATTGTACTTTTTTTTTTAATCAGGAACCTATAAGGGAGTCTTCTCCCGTGTATGTTCAGTGCATGTTTGCAAAGAAATTGGGTAAGTGAAGGAATGAATGAATGATTTCCTTCTTTGTTGTTCCTTGAGAGAGGGTTAGACCATGTGCTCAGAGCCACAGGAAACTGAGCCTACATTCCAGTTCTGCCAGGGAACCCATGCCAATCACATGGCCTATTTGTGTCTTACCGTGTTCATTTATCTACCTCTCCTAACGCCCATCTCACAAGAATTGGGGGGATTAAGCCAGGTGAGCTGGTGCATGCCTGTAGTTCCAGCTACCTGGGAGACTGAGGCAGGAGGATTGCTTGAGCCCACGTGTTGGAGACCAGCGTGGGCAACTTAGGGAGACTGCCTCAAACAAACAAACAAAAGAAAAAAAGGGGTGGTGATGGGGAGAATGGGGACTAAATGGCTTAATGCCAGATCTTTAGCACGGGGCAAAGGAAGGTTCTGAGTTTCTCCAGTGAAGCTGAAGGTTTCTTCAAATCTTCATTCACTTGCTCTGTCTCACAAGAGGCCCCGAACGCCTCATGGCAAGACATTGGTGGTAGGTTCATAAAAAGCATCATTAGTGACATCATAGACATCATTAATGCCTTCCCTGGGCTTGTGTCTCTCCACCTGAATGGCCTCTTGGACAGGAAAGGAATGAGTTTCAAATATCGGTTGCCACCACGACAGATGTGTGTATTGGCTGCATGTCTTTACACAGGATCTTTGTGTACTTAAACTGGTATTTGGGTGTCTGCGTGTGTGTTGTGCAGAGCTCTTGGCAGCTCTGCTCTGTGTCTGGTGCATTTAGATTTTTTTCTTCATCACCATGTTCCTTACCTTGGAGAACTATTCATACCTAGTGATGATGGCTTAAATTCTTAGAGATTTTTTTTTCTCTTTTATGAAGAGAATTACAAGCATTTATTGAAAAATATAAAAGAAGACCTCAGTAAGTGAAGAAATATGACAAATGGAGGGACTGACTTTGATTGTCATAAAATTACCATTTTCCCAGATTCAATTATGAATTCTTCATGAAGAACAAAGAGAGGAACTTGAATGACCAGACATTGATACTTCATAGAGCACTATCATAATTAAGATTCCCAAATCATCGGGTACGTGAAGACTTCTCAAACCTTCATGCTTATGCAACATAGTGCAGGGTGGTTCCATTTTAAGTTTTCTGATGAGTCTTGCAGCTGTTTTCCACAGTGCCTGCCTGTACTGATTTACGTTCCCACACACAGTGGTTGAGAATACCCTTTTCTCTGCATCTTTGCCAGTCTTGGTTATTTTTTGGTCCATTTGATGGTAGCTCTTCTAACCAGGGTGAGATGAAATCTCATTGTGGTTTTTGATTTGCAGGTCCTTCCCTGATGGATTAGTGAGCTTGGGCATTTCATGAACTTGGCCATTTGCATGTTTCTTTTGAAAGTGTCTGTTGGGTTCTTTAGCCCGTTTTAGAACTGGACTGTTTGTTGTTTTGTTGTCCAGCTTTTTGACTTCCTTAGGTATTCTCGATATAAACCTTTTTATTCAAATGAAGAGTTTGCAAATATTTTCTCCCATTCTGAAGGTTTTTCTCTTTATTCTGTTGATTGTTTCCTTTGCTGCACAATATATATATCCTATTTGTCTATTTTTGCTCTGGTTGTCTATGCCTTTCTGGTCCTAGATGAGAAACCATGCCTATCTCAGCGTCTTGGAAGGTTTTCTCTAGGCTTTCTTATTGTAATTTTTGAGTTTTAGGTTTAACATTTAGGTGTTTGATCTGTTCTAAATTGATTTTTGTGTTCAATGAGAGAAAAGGATTCCGTTTCAATCTTCTCCATAGGCATAGCTAACTTTGACACACCTTCTGTAAAGAAAATCATTGTATTTTGATGGGAATTGCATTAAATCTATAGTTTGCTTTGAGTAGGGTGGTCCTTCAAATGACATTGATTCTTATTGTTCATGAATGGGGGGATATCTCAGCACTTTGTGGGGCATCCTCTATAATTTCTTTCATCAGTGTTTTATAATTGTCACTGTAGAGAGCTTTCATTTCCTTGGTTAAATGTTTTTTTTTCTAAAAATTTTACTTAATCTTGTAGCTATTGTAAATGAGATTGCTTTGTCAATTTCTTTTTTTTAGCAAATTTCTTATTGGTATATAAAAATCCTGCCCTTTTATCTTTAGATTTCATATCTTGCAACTTTCCTGATTTTTTAAAATAAGTTCTAATAGCTTTTTTGATGAATTCTTTGGATTTTCTTACATATAAAACCATGTCATTTGCAAATATGGACGGTTCAATATCTTCCTTTCCAATTTTGGTGCTCTGTATTTCTTTCTCTGGCGTAAATGTTCTTGCTAAGGCATCTAGTACCATATTACAGGGTGGTGAAGAGGGACATCCCACCTTGTTCCCAATCTTGGAGAAAGCACTCTCATAGAGAGCCTGTAGTGTTTTGTGATATGCTGTTTCTACACATACTTGTTGAGTTTTTATCATGAAGGGATGCTGAATTTTATCAAATGCTTTTTCCGAATCTTTTGAAATGATCAAGTGGATTCTGTCCTTCACTCAACGTGTTGTATGGGGTTTGTTGATCTGCATACATTGAACCATCTTTGCATTCCTGGGATGAATCCCACTTGATCATGGCATGTGATTTTTTTGATTGTGTGGTTGGATTCAATTTGCTAATATTTTACTGAGAACTTTTACATCTGTGTTCATCAGGGATCAGGTCTCTAGTGTTATTTTTTGACATATCTTCTCTGGTTTTGGTGTCAAAGTAATGTGGACCTCATAAAAAGAGTTTGGCAGAATTTCTTCTATTTTGATTTTTTTTTCTTTGGAATAGTTTGAAAAGAATTGGAATAAGTTCTTTAAATGCTTTGTAAAATTCAGCAATGAGGTTATAGATCCTGGATTTTTTTTTCAGATTGGAGATTTTTAATGATTGCATTAATCTCATTACTCGTGATTGGTCTCTAAATTTTCTTCTGATTAAATTTGGTAGATTATATATGTTCTGGAGTTTATCCATTTCTTCTAGGATTTCCTTTTTAGCATATAAGAATTGATGTTAGTTTATTTGATCTTTTGTATCTCTGTAGCATCAGTTGTTTCTTTCTGACTTTGTTTATTTGGTCTTCATTTTTCTTGTTAGTCTAGCTGTAGACTCATCAATCTTGTTTACCCTTTCAAGAATCTATTACTTTTTTTTCATTGATCTTTTTTTATAGTATTTTATTTAGTTTCAATTATATCTATTTCTGTTCTGATCTTTATTATTTCTCCCCTTTTACTAATTTTAGGCATAGTTTGTTCTTGCTTTTCTGTGTACTTGAGGTACATTGTTCACTTGTTTATTTGAGATCTTTCTGTTTTTTGACACATGAATCAATTGCTAAAAACTGCCTTCTTACTTCTGCTTTTGCTGTAGCTCACAGACTTTAGTTTGTGTCAGTTTCATTAGTTTCTAGAAGCCTTTTGATTTCCCTTTTATTTCTTCAACTGTCCATTTGTCATGCAGGATCACATTATGTAGCTTCCATGTGCCATTATACTTCCCATGCTTCTTGTGGATGCTTTTTAGTTTTATTCAGTTGTGGTCTGAGAAGATACATGGGATGATTTCAAATTTTCTAAATTGAGACTTGTTTGGGCCTAATGCATGATCTGTCCTGGAGAATGTGGAAAGTGCTGATGAGGAGAATGTGCATACTGTTGCTGCTGCAAGAAAGGTTTTGTAAATGTCGATTAGGTCCATTTGCTCTATAGTGCAGTTCAACATGGATGAGTCTTTATTGATTTTCTGTCTGGATGATTTGTCCAGTGATGGAAGTGGGGTCTTCAAGCCCCCTATTACTATTGTATTAGAGTCAACCTCTCCTTTTAGATCTAATAATATTTGCTTTATATATGTGAGTGGCCCCATGTCAGGTGCATAAATGATTTTATTTGCATTTGTTATATCTTCTTGCTGAATTTATTTTTCTATCAATATATAAGGACAGTCTTTATCTTTTACAGGTTTTTTTTTTTTTTTTGGTACTAGGATGATTGAACCCAGGGGTGCTTAACCATTGAGCCACACCCACAGCCCTTTTTAATATTTTATATCTAGAGAATCTTGCTAAGTAGCTGAGGCTGGCTTTGAACTTGCTCTCCTCCTGCCTCAGCCTCCCAATCTTTCAGGTTTTGAGTTAAAGTCTGCTTTATCTGATGTTAACATAGTTACTCCTGCTCTCTTTTGGTTTTTATTTAAGTGATATATATATTTTTTAACCCTTCACTTGTAGTTAATGTGGACCTTTGCCAGTGAAGGGTGATTCTTGTAGGCAGTGCATATTTGAATCCTTTTTTTTTTATCCACATAGCCAGGCTGTGTCTTTTGATTGGCACATTTAATCCACTTACATTAAAGGTTATAATTGATAGGTATAAATATCCTCCTGTCCCTTGTTAATTGTGTTCTGCTTGTTTTATATTTTTTTCCCTTTCCACCTCTCTTACTATTTATTTTTGTGATTTGGTAGTTTTCTGTGGTGCTCAGATTTGTTTCTCTTCCTGTTTTATGCACCAGTTCTTCTGTGAGTTGTGCATGTTCATGTTTTCTTTATGATAGTTCTTGTCCGTTCGTTTCTAGTGTGGGTCTCCCTTATGTATTTGCTACAGGGATGGTCTGGGGATTAGGAACTCACTCAGGTTCTGTTTTTCTAGGAAAGTTTTATATCTGCTTCAGTTTTGAAGGATAACTTTGCTGGGTACCATATTCTTGGTTGAGCAGGGCATGATGGCTCATGCCTGTACTCCCAGTGGCTCTGGAGGCTGAGGCAGGAGGATCATGAGTTCAAAGCCAGCCTGAACCCTTAGGGAGGCCCTAAAAAACCAACAAATTCTTGGTTGGCAATTTTTTTTTTCTTTCAGTATTTGGAGTATATCATTCCATTCTCTTCCAGTCTATGAGATTTCTGCTGATAAATCTGCTGTAAGTTTAATGGGCATTCTCTTGTAGGTGACTTGGTGGTTTTTCTCTTGCTATTTTTAGGATGCTGTCTTTGTCTTGTACTTTGACATTTGAACTATACTGTGCCTTGGTTGAATCCAGTTGTTGTTCTTTGAGATTTTTTTGTAACTGGATGTCTAGATTTCCTTGAAGATTTGGGCAATTTTTCATCTATTATTTTTGTGAGATAAGTTTGCAATGCTTTTCCTCTTTTCTTCACCTTCTGAATTTCTCATAATGGGAATATTTGTTCACTTAATGTTGTCCCATAAATCTCATATATTTTATCCTTTCCAGTATTCCCCCCCCCCTTTTTTTTTTGCCTGACTGGGTTAATTCAACAGATCTGTCCTAGAATTCAGAAATTCTTTTTTTTTAAATTTATTTTTTATTAGTTCTAATCAGTTATACATGACTGCAGAAGGCTTCTCAATTCATTGTACACAAATGGAGCACACTATTCGTTTCTCTGTAGAGTTGCACCACATGTGCAGTCATACATGTCCCTAGGCTAATGATGTTGATCTCATTGCACCATCTTTCCTACCCCCATGTCCCCTCCCCACCTCTCCCTCCTCCTTGGCCCAATCAAAGTTCCTCCATTCTACATCCCCCCACCCCAATTATGGATCAGCATCCACTTCTCAGAGAGAACATTCAGCCTTTGTTTTGGGGATTGGCTAGCTTTGCTTAGCATGATATTCTCCAACTCCATCCATTTACCTGCAAATGCCATAATTTTATTCTCTTTTAATGATGAGAAATATTCCATTGTGTATATCTACCACAGTTTCTTTACCCATTCATCTATTGAAGGGCATCTAGGTTGGTTTAAGGGTTTAGCTATTGTGAATTCTGAAACTATAAACATTGATGTGGCTGTGTCCCTGTAGTAGGCTGTTTTTAAGTCCTTTGGGTATAGACTGAGGATAGGGATAGCTGGGTCAAATGGTGGTTCCATTCCAGGTTTTCTGAGGAATCTCCATACTGCTTTCCAGATTGGCTGCACTAATTTGCAGTCCCACCAGCAATGTATGAGTGTGCCTTTTCCCCCACATCCTCACCAACACCTATTGTTGTTTATAAGAATTCAGAAATTCTTTCTTTTACTTATTCGAGTCTGTTGTGAAGCTCTGCACTATATTTTTTATTTCATTGATTTAAAGTTTTAGTTCTAAGACTTCTGATTGGCTCAGGTTAATCACTTATATCTTTTTGATAAATGTCTCTTTCATATCTTGAACTGTTTTTCTCACTTTTTTGAATTATTAATTTGTATTCTGCATCTCACTGAATTCCCTTAGGATCATTTTAAATTCTTTTCCAGGTAATTCATAGATTTCTTTCTAATTAAGATCTACTTCTGAGAATTATTGTTCTCCTTTGGAAGTGTCACATTTTCTAAGCCTGCACTGGCCCAAGGCTTCTGACAGGGTCAAGGTTTACCTGCCAGCCCCTAAGCCAAGATGGTGTCTAGCCAAGGCTACTTATAATAGATCGATTTCTGGGCTTTGAGGAGGATCCATAGTGAGTACCTTCTTTGGAGCAGAAGAGTCATATTTAGTGCAGCCAGTTCTACAAACTGGATTTAAAGATTGCAAGTTCTGTGGAGTCCTGTAGCTAGGACTTCCAGTCCACTGCCATAATCATGTTGACTTTCCTCCCTTCGTGTGACGGAGGCTGTGTGTGCTCCCTTGAATCTGACCTGCCTTGGTGAGCGACCATCAAACAGGGACAGGGGAATGATGCTGTTGCTCCCAGGGAGATTAATAAAGCTGATGGAGCTCCTGGTTCTTGCCTGCTGTCTTATCAAGACCTGGTACTTTGTGATGAACATCATGTTTTTGGCTCACAGTTCTGGAGGCTGGAAAGTCCAGGATTAAGGTGCTGCTTCGGGTGAGGGCTTCCTTGCCGTGGCACCCCATGGCAGAAGGCTGACAGGCAACAGACACCAAGGGAGGGCGGAGCTTGCCCTTTTATAATGGCACCAATCCCAACCAGGAGAGTGGTGTCCTCATGGATCACACACTTTCCAAATGTCCCACCTCTTAATACTGTGAAATTGCTAATTCCGACATGAATTTTGGAGGGAACAAATATTCAACCCCTAGCACCTGGGGTGCTTACTCTTAGGATGAAGCCCATAGGTCATGAGTCTCCCAGGCCACGTCGGAGGGCCACGTTGCGGATACTCTAGGCAACAGCCCCATGGAGGTCCCAGACCACCGATGGCAGGAACCATCCATCCATGGACAGAAGAGCGAGGGGGCTTTCTGCATGAGTCTAGCCTCAGCCCCCACGTGCCTGCCACTTCATGAAGGCAGCAAGACCTGCCTCACTGAACGCCGTCCGCTCCAGGACCCTATGAAAGAATAATAAAACGATCATTGTCGTAAAATAATCAAACAGTACTTGAAACCACCACATGAAGGTGCTTTTTTATATATAAACACAAGTGTTCATGTCCCCTTCCTGTGTATTCTGTCTCCTGCACAGTCAAGCAGCCACTCTGGTCTGCAGACTCCCTGGGAAGACCTGAGTCACTGCCTCCACATGGGTACTAGTGCTGTGTATCTGTCCCCCGCTGAGTTAAGGGGCTGGACTTTAGGGTTTCTGGGGTGGGTGGCTCCACGCCAGACACTCGGCACAGCCCTTGAGACCTCAGGACCTATCGGCTGTGTGAATCGTTGAATCGACGCTGGTTGATGTGCGTGCACACTAGTTTGGATTCTGTAATTGGTTCTTCCTGATAACCCAATAGGGTAAGCAGGAAAGTGAGAAAACAGAGCCCCAGGTGGGAGAGTGGACTGGCCCAGTGTCATGTAGCTGGAGATAACAGAACTGTGCCCAAGGTCCAGCTGGTCACCTCTAAGCCTAGAACACAGGCCTTAGGGGCTAAAAGGGGGGACCCAGATCTGTGCTGTGTACTTGTCCCTAAGTCCCGGAACCCCTTCGAATGCTAGGTGTTTAAACATTGAACATAAAACCATCTTTCTTACAATGCTTGTAGACTGACGAGGCCCAGGGTCTGCTGGCCCATGGATTCTGAGCACTGAGCCGTTTTCCTCTTTCCTGCATAACTTGAAGGCCATGTTTACAGGGCCGGGTTACTGATTCCACCGTCTGCCTACCTCTGCGCTGTCATCCTCACGGCTTCTCCTGATTTCTGGACCCCAGCATTGCTCGCCTTCCCCAGGCTTCACACAACCCATGTGAGGCCAACAGAGAAAACACGCTCACGCTCACACCCTGTTGTGGACCCAGCCTCTCCGGTTCAGTCTTATCTTGGCAAGACACACCTGAATGTGCTCAGATCCCTCCCATCCTGACAATCCCTGCCTCTACCCCGTGTTCCCTCAAAGCCACTGCCCGACCGCGTCCTCCAGGACCAAGAGTCCTCCCCACCTGACTTGCCGTCTACACTTCCTGTTGACCACGTTCTTGATGTGGACTTCTCCAGTCAGACCTCTGGGCCCCTCCGCCCCCTGTCTGGCTGGCCTTGATGAAGGGCTCCACACGGCTGGCTAGTCCTTCCTTCTTGGCTTCCAGGGCGCCATTCCCTGGTCTTTCCCCCCAGTGTCCTCTTCTCCTCAGCCTCTTTCCCCTGTCCTTGTCACAGAGTGCTTTGGGAACCACGTCTTACTTCATCTTCCCCAGAAGTCGACCCTGTGGTAGGATTTGAGAGTACGTCGTTACTGGAGAGGCAACCAGAGACCCCTTGGGGCACGGAGGGGGGAAGGCCCTGAGGGCTTTTAGTTCCCACCCAGGAAGGAGTAGGTGTGGTGTTCGTCTTCCTGTGTCTGGCTCGTTGCACTTAACCGAAGGACCTCCAGTTCCACCCCTCAGGGCAGAGAGGACGAGAACGGAAAGAAGTTGGATGACGGCACAAACCAGGACGTTAGTTAGGGTTCTCTGCAAGTTTTGGCTCCAGCAATCCTTGATGTATTTCAAATTAATAGACGAGCATGAAAGTCCCCAACACAGAAAAGATCAACAGTCGAGGAGAGAGAAGTGCTAAGTATTCTGATCTGACCATCACACACTGTATGGAACTACTAAGCGGGACCTCATAAACATGTATAGATACCAGGTCTCCATGTAGATTTACACATCAACAATGTGGAGAGCGGGTGTGGGAAGTGAGATGGGTGGGGGGTGAAGAGTGGAGGCCCAGGTCAGACCACGGGGTCGGCACCACATCCTCCCATAAGTCTTAAGAATCAAGCATTATCTATCCTCGGGGCAATGATTTCTGAAGAAGGAGTGAGCTGGAGGTATTCATTCACCAAATTCTGCCAGTCCCTGGGGCCAGATCACATCTTCAGACAGAAATGCAGGTGGATGTCATCTGGCTGAAACCACAAGGGCCAGGGAGACGGGGATTTGTATGATTTTGCACACCCCTGGGGCGACCGCCTATGACATTATCACCGCAAAACAGAATCTAAAGGCAGAGATGAGGCCAGACATCCATAATCCCGCTACTCAGCAGGCTGAGGCAGGAAGTTTGCTTGAGCCCGGGAGTTTGAGGCCAGTCTGAGAAACATAGTAAGACCCTGGCTTGAAGTAAATACGTAAAAGCCAAAATAGTAACCGTGGCAACAGCAACAGAGCCAGTGGTCCGTTTCTAGGCCTGGACAGTCCTGATGCCAACCCCTTGTGTCCGAATTCTGTCGCCTACTCTGGATTTCCTTTGACCTTCAACTGCCCCCAGAGACTTGTTTGATAAATGGACATGTGTGTGTGAGTGTGTGAATGTGTGTGTGAGTGTGAGTGTGTTTTCTCTGTTGACTTCCCTGGACAACGTCTGCTTTCTTTTTCACCATATCTCCACAGTCTAGAGACATCCTTGGTGTTGAATAAAGTTGTACTGAATGGATACTAAAATGCCAACATCTAGCATGCTTAGCTTAAAACACAAGCTGTCCACAAACCCAGAAACTTAAGAAAACTAGTTTTATTTTTGGAGTTTTTAGACAGAATATGTGATTATATATACTTTTCACATATTATATTTTTTGCGGGGGGGGCTACTGGGGACTGAACTCTGAGGCACTTGACCACGGAGCCACATCCCCAGCCCTATTTTGTATTTTATTTAGAGACGGGGTCTCACTGAGTTGCTTAGTGCCTCGCTGTTGCTGAGGCTGGCTTTGAACTCGTGATCCTCCTGCCTCAGCCTCCTGAACCACTGTGATGACAGGTGTGCGCCACTGTGCACAGCTTGACATATCGTTTTGATGTAAAAAAATACGCATGGTGTGACTTAGGCCACCACTAACTGGCTTGGCAAATGCCAATTTCTGTAACTCAGGTGACCAGAGTCGGCTCCAGGGCAGAGGATAGAGTCAGCAAGCAGCTCAGTGTTCCTGCTCAGGAAGACCTTGTGCTTTCATGCTTTGCTTTCAACATTTTGAAGTTTTGTAATAACTCTGAACAAGAGGTCCCATATTGGGGCTGGGGCTATGGCTCCGTGGTGGAGCGCTTGCCTACCCCGTGTGAGCACCAGGTTCCATCCTCAGCACCACATAAAGATAAATAAATAAAAATAAAAGTATTGTGGTCCATCTCAACTAATTTTTTTTTTAAAGAGGTCCCATACTTTCACTTTGCACCTGGAAAAAAAAATCAGACAGTGGATCCTGCAGGTGACACAGGGTGACGTTCCTGAGTGGGGACCCAAACCTGGCATTTAATGTCTGTATGCATCTTTTGTGGAGGCTCAGCCACAGGCTCCCTTGAAGTGGTCTGGAGTTTTCTAGGAGCTCCACATCAAGGCCGCTCACAGCACTAGCCCCCACCTGTGACTGCCGAGCTCCAGGGTCTGCTCTCACCGACTCATCACCAGACACACACTCGAACGTTTCTGCTGATCCGGGGGCAGATGGTCTGGATTGGAGCCTGTGGTCAGAGTGTGAGACCGGGAGCCACTCTTGACGCAGTTGCTGTGGGTGTGTGTGGTGAGAGGCAGAGCCGTTCCTGGTTAAGTCAGATGAGCTTCCCCAGGGTGACGTCTGCACTGTGGCTTTAAAACTGTAGGTTTCTCCAGAAGCCCAGGGAGAGCTCGATAAGTGCCATTTCCCAGGTCCAACTCTCAGAACTCTGAAGTGGGCCTGGGGTGAATCTTAGGTGTCTTTCTTTTTAATGAGTCCCTTGGGTCTCTCCAGGGCCATGTGATGTGGGACATTCAGTCACAGGTGTTCTCCCTGACATCTTATTGAGAAAATTTCAGATATGAAAAAATGTTGAAAGAACTGCGTAGGTACCACCGATATCCCTACCACCCAGGTTCTGCAACTGACGCTTTGTCATATCTCTTTTTCACGTGTCAATCCATCCGTCTCTGTATCCACTCACCTGCCCATCTGTCTATCCAACCATCCATCTACCCACTTATATATCCATCCATCTACCTGCTCATCCACCCATCTCCTCAACCACTCATCCACTTTCACAACCATCCATCCCTCCATCCCTCCCTCCATCCATCCATCCATCCATCCCTCCATCCATCTTGATGGAGACTTTGAAATGTTCCATCTCTAAACACTTCTTGCTAAATATCTGATTTTCCATGAGCAAGCAAAATGTGGCCAGGGAGCAAACATTTGACAAGTCACAAGATGACAGCACCACACTTTCAGGTTAACTCCTTCTGTCTTTAATGTGTTGCCTCCTAGGGGGGCTGTCTTGTTTGTCTGCCTCTTTGAACTCTCCCCATCGATTTCTAAAGGCAGCGTTCTTTTAATATTCATTTAATGCAAACACCTCCAATTCATCTAGGTAAATAATTACAAAAGGCACAAACATTTTAAAAAGCAAAACATATGATTTATGATTTGAATATGGCTTGAGCATGCCCCAAGGTCAGTCCTCAGTGGTGGTGTTGAGGTGGTGGGACCTTTAAGAGGTGGGGCCTAGTGGGAGGAAGTAGGTCATGGGGGCACTGCCCTTAGAAGAGATTAATACTGGTGTCACAGAGTGAGTCAGTTATGGGGACAGTGAGTTGTTATTTAGAAAAGAAAGACTGGCTTCTCCGTGGTCTCTGACTTCCTATCCCACCATGCCATCTCTTCTGCATGTGATTCTACTGTTGTTCTCCACCATGTGGTTCTGTTGCCAGAGTCAGTGCCAAGTTGTCTGAACTTTCGTCCCTGAAAACTGTGAGCTGAATAAACCTCTTTTCTTTTTAGAGTATATCATGCCTCAGGTATTTTGTTATAACAACAGAAAAAAGCCTAATATGTGTACATATTATAAAACAATAATAATGATCTCATTGCTCTTGAGAATGTCTGCCTCATTCTCTTGTCATGTTCACCCCTGGTTTCCCACGTGGAGCTTTTCTGAGATGTAGACATCCTGCTCTAGTTTGTGCCTGGGGACTGGGGGCCTTGGACACTGTGGGGACCTGGACTAGCTTTTGAGTGTGGTTTTAAAGCTGTCTCTTTTGCCAAGGTTTGAGCCACCTGCCCAACCTTTCTGGCTCTCCAAAGCTCTTTTACCTCATAATATTTCACAAATGCAGGCAGAATATAGGTCAGCCGATAACCCGAGGTCAGGTGAAGCTCGGCCATCAGAGGCTCAGGGCCCATCCATCTGCACTGGGGAAGCTCTTGTGGGAGGGAATGCAGCCTAATGTGATCACGCTCACAAAGCTC